>NW_025999826.1:1327500-1590281 GCF_019419815.1 Pyrus x bretschneideri | reverse complement strand
ATTTATTTTTAATTCATTTTAATAGTGGATCCCTTATTCCACTAACATTTCAACCAATAAAAATTTTGTTTCAACATTTTTTTAATAATTACTATCATTTAAAGCTCTATTTAAATAATAAATTAATTTTGACAATTCGGTTAGAAGTACAAAATTTGACATAAGGCTTCAGATTGCCAATCAACCATTAATTGTAATTTGACTCTATAATTTGACATTTCCTTTGAAGATGTTCCTACTCGTATAACACGCAATTTGATGAGTCAGTGAGCCGGTTGGGGTGACTTGTATAACACATGCAATGATTAGTTTTATAACTCAATTATGAGTTCGTAAGCGTGTCAAGAGTGTAACGCAACAAAAAAATAGGTAAACGAACGCCTATACGGATAGACAAGGATCTAGATCTGAGAAGATAGAATGAATATTCACCATAGGTAAGATAAGATGGCTGGTACAACTTTAGACGTTTGTTTAAACTGAAACATAAAACTTTTAACAAAAAAGCAATGCTTCTTTCTTTTCAGTTACAACCAATGTTGATCAACGCCTTCAACCTTCTTTGTCTTCGTCAACACTTTCTACCAATTAGAAGAGGGCGTTGAATTGTGATTTATTGAGAGAGACATCTGTGTTCAGGACGTAGGACACGAAACTATATATACGTACATGGTAGTTTACTTGATATCTGTGATAAACAAATACATATACGTATCCACTTGAATCGTATTAGCGGATTATCATAGTGTCATTTTGTGCTGGTGTTAGATTATCAATCCTACACTTTTATGTACGTATACGTGTCTGGTTGAGTTTAAGTTATTAAACAATCGTGAAAAAAAATTAGATATTGTAATCATGAAAGTAAGGAAATGTTTGAGGCCTGAGTTTGTTTTGATTTTTGGTATTATCAGCTTCCTCAGGAAGCATGGGCACCAAGTATGATGGAAAGATGCATAAGTAGCAGTAAATTACACATGGGTTTCCTGTAAAGATGTTAGTTTTGCTATGTTCCGCTGTGAGAGAGAGAGAGAGGAGAGAGAGAGAGAGAGAGAGTTGTTTTATCTTGTGGGGTAGAGGTAGTAGTACACGGAATCACGAGACCAGGTTGTCGAACAATCAGAAAAGGCCAAACCACCACTTTGGTCCTGTACTGAATAGTACCCTAATTATCGGTCCGTGAGTTTAGGTAAAGAGAAAGAATCGAAAATCTCACAGAATACATTAAAATAGAAAGGACACTACAAAGTGAGGAATGCCTAACAAAGGCAGCCCAAGATAAGGGAGAGAGATGGAGGCTGAGAAATGGTTTTGGTGGGTGGAGAAAAAGAGAGGAGGGAGGAGAGATGGAGATTTAGGGTTTCAGCATTGAGGCTTAAAAGAGAAGCACCCAACTGAGCACAAGAGAAAATAGAGAAAGGAAAGCAAAAGGACTGAGGAAAAAAACAAACCCACATCTTTGTCGGTTGATTCTTTGTTGATCTATTTTGAAGGCTAGGAAAAAATGGATTACCTCCTAGCTTTAAACTCTCATGGAAAATTTACATACCATTTGTAAATTCCTATTATTTAGTATTTCGAAAATTGTCTATAACTCTCCAATAGCCGATCTTTCCTTCCTTCTGCTAAAAATCCTAGATCTAAAAAATTCATAGACCGGCCTCAAAACTCTGGATTGGGCCGATAACAGCCTCTCTCCCATTTTGTTAGCCTTTTTTCTTTTCTCTTCATATGAATTGTTGCAAATCTATTACTTATTAATATTTCTCGTCCATAAGTGTCTTCTGGTGAGGTTATTTGTAGTTCTTTCCTGATGAGTATTTTGACGATGATGAGCACAAAATTCAATGGGATATGGACACTAGTTAATTCCATGTCAGTTCTCTTGAGAGTTGGCACTGATCGTGTGTCCAAAGATTGTTCTCGTGTTTGTAATATTGAAATTTTTTCGTAGAATCTTTCAAGTTCCGAACTGCAAAGTGTTTAAGTTTTTCATTAGGAATTGAGTTTCTTGATTTTGGAGTGCCATCTCAATCTATGAGTTTTGGTGTGGATGATTTTAATATTGGATGCATTCATTTGCTTAGTTTAAGGCATGTCTCACCCACTAATACAGTAACAACTAACTAGATCATGTTGGCTATCCATGTTTTTTTTAAGTCTCTTTTAATTGGGGGCCTCTTGAATTTATTCCAAAATAACCCCTTTAATATTTGCCATCAATTCTTAATATTCAAACATTATAATACAACTGTAATTGTTTCGCCTGAATTATGAAATAATGAGAATGGCATATCTTCGTCCAAAATATAATTTTTTTCCATCAGGAAATAGGAGAGAAAGAGAGGGTCCATGTTGTCATATGGAGGGTCAACATGCAAGAGTAAACCCAATGGGCTTGGCTCCCACCATGTCCTTGCACACATACACACCGCAAAACACCCGTGGTATGTCCTTTCCTCCACACTCCAACATGACCTACCACTCTCTCTCTTTCTCCCCATAAATACCCCGGTTACCCTTCACTCACTTCACCACCAGCAGCTCTCTACAACTCCACTCTCTTATCCTTCCTTTTCCCCATTTCCTTTACCCAAAACAAACACCACAAACCAAAAACACAAAACAAAGAAGAAAAGGAAATGGGCATCAGAAAAACGAACAAACTGGCTCAAACCGCAGTGCTCAAGCAAATCCTGAAAAGATGCTCAAGCTTGGGAAAGAAACATGGCTACGACGAAGATGGTCTTCCCATCGATGTCCCAAAAGGCCATTTCCCAGTTTATGTTGGCGAGAACAGAACAAGGTACATTGTTCCCATCTCGTTTTTGACACATCCTCAGTTCCAATGCCTCCTCCGCCAAGCCGAAGAGGAATTCGGTTTCGATCACGACATGGGCCTCACCATCCCTTGCGAAGAAGTCGTTTTCGATCCCTAACGTCGATGCTCATGAGATGATATCACTGCATATTTTTAAGGTCAAGAGATTTGCGTATGGGATTTTCTTGGAGAAGAGATGACCAAGATGAAGCTTAGCTATAGATAGCTATAGCTTCTCTTTTTTTTAACATCTTTTTCTTCATTTTTCATCAATCTTGACCTTAATTTGTTGGGGTTTTTTTTTGTACTTTTATTCTTTTGTGGATTGTGAATGGAGCTTGGTTTTCCACCCTTTTGAGATGTTTGATTATTGACCCTAACTTGAAACCCATTAACATAAAATGGGTTTGGGTACATTTGTAAAGTTTGAGATCCATTTTACTCACAGAGGTAGATTGTTATGTTCCCTGTGAGGCAATTACTACTGTTTTTAAGGAATTAAGGACAGCTTAATTGACTGTTTGCCTTATAAATTAAGCCTCTCTCTCTCTCTCTCTCTCTCTCTCTCTACACACACACATGTATAGAAAACATTGAGATCTGTGCATGGCTTGAAGCAGCAGGTAGCTTAGCTACGGGAAATACAAACTCTTGAGTCAAATCACATACAAGAGCATCTATTAGCTAAAAAAAGTAGTACCCAAAAACATGGAAAGGGTTCCTCTCCGATCCATTCCATCAAATTCATCTTATCAATCAATTCGGATTCTTAAAATTTGATCCAACAGTTAAAGTTATTATAATTTTTTAAAAGACTCTCTGTTTTTAGCTGTTAGATCAAATTTTAAGGATCCAGATTGATTGATAGGATGAATTGATGGAAGGAATCCAGAGAGGATTATTTTCCCAAAAATATGTTAAAACTGAGTAACTTGTCAGAGAATGTGGGGTACATTGGTTTGGTACAGATCAACGATTAGGTTCTTGAGTATGATTTTCTCCCCTCTTTTTTTCCCTCCCCTTTCCTCCCCTCCTATTTGAACGGTCACGGTTTAAGGCACGTCAACATCTTATATTAATTTTTTATAGTAAGAGAAAGACAAAATAAGATAATGTGAGAGGAGGGGATAGAAGGGGATGGAAATGGATGGGAAGAGGAGATGTGAGAATCCTAGTCCTCACATGAATCATTATTTGTAGTTGTAACGTACAACTAGTAAGTAAAGTTGGTACGTGCTACAAATATATATATATATATATGTATGTATGTATAGGTCTACATCTGTAAATATGATCTGGATTGTCTACCCTCCCCATCCCATACCCTTCACATCCCCTCTTATATTTGTGGTCACGGTTAAGCCACGTCAACATTTTATATTAATTTTTTTTTATAGAAATAATAAGACAAAAAGCGATGAGAATATAAAATATTGACATGACTTAACCGTGACCACAGAAATAAAAAGGGATGGGAGGGGTATGAGATGGGGAGGGCAGACAATCCAAGTCCCTGTACCCAAATAATACTAGTTGCAACTTCAAGAAGATGAGAAGATTTATATAAGATGAGTTATAATATAGAAAGTGCCCTCTTACATATTTTATCTGAAAGTATTGTTTATTTGAAAGTATCAAATGTTACGGTCTAGGTGATATTTCTTTTTATTTGTATGTAAGAGTTTTTGAGTTCGGATCTTGAATTTTAGGTTCAATACCAAATTATATGCCTAATTCATTTATGTAGCATAACCCAAATCTCCCACCTCTTAGGGTAAATTTATTATATTCTTTATAACAATATATTTACACCAAGAGGTGGAGTGAATAAATTGGTATAGAACTTGTCATTCACGACATTCAAACCTACGTTGTGTCATATACAAGTTAAGATAAATACTACTAAACTGTAATACTATGTGACAAATATATCATTATTAAAAAAATTATATAAGCCCAAAATATGAAAGTTAAGTAACAACGTTAATAATATTTTAAGAGTGGCAGATCGCGTTTTACTCCAATGGCAGAAAGCAACCATACCTATATATGCACCGACTGTAGGTTCAATTTTTCACCATTTTTTTTTCTCCTAACAACTAATTATTTAATCCTTTAACGCTATCGCTCTACTAAAAAAGAGAGTTGTGAGAAAGTTTGAAGGGTGGGTTGAAGGGATAAAGTTTTAAAGGGTAGGTTATAGATCTTATTCAATTAGTTAACACAAGACATCAAGTGAGTCATTTTGCATCTCAGAAAGAGTTTGAGTGTTCACATATTGTAGAGAGTTCGATAAACTTTGTAATTTAGAGTGCCACTAGTCATAATATATGGTCGAGTATTATTAGAAACGAGTCTTGGTAAATAATGAGAGGAGATAGAGATGGGAGGGGGGAAGAAAGAGATAGAGAATGCTAAAGTAAGGGTTGGCCGGAGGCGAATAGGTGGTGCCGCGGCGAGATGGGTTTGGGTGGATGCGGTGGCTGTTGGGTATTTTGGGTTTTGTGTATATTTTGTTTCTTTTTCAATTCTTTTAAAAATTAATAAAGAGCAATTTAACTAGAGTCAAGTAAGAAGACACTTGGTAGGCTTAGAGATGTGTGACGAGTATACACCACAGTTAATGTGGATGAGCAAAAATGCACCCTATTTCCATTGACCAAATTCAAGTTTATGTAACTCGTACTTCATGTGCATTTGACATTGTCTTTACCTAGGTAAAATATACTTAATTACACTAATCACTTCTTATAATGATTAAATAACAATTATGAAGTGCTGTTATGACATGCATGTGAGCACCCTATAACACCTTTCATGAGGGCAATAGTCGGTAAATTGAATACACCTTTTTTACTAATGCCAAAGAACCTTTATGTGATCATCATAGCCATAGTGCTGTATGACTACATATATGTGTACGGGTTCCTTTGAATATGTGAGCGTGCCGATTGTGGAATACAGCAGCTATAACAATATGATGACCAGCATATCTGGTTTTAGTTTAAAATTTCAATTAATAGTGTATATGTATATGGTGGATGCAAATTCCAGGATTGACGAAATCACACCTATAAAACAAGCAACATTGTTAGTCTAATAGATTAACACTTGAGAAAAAGGGAGGGTCTCTGTCAAAGGGTCTTTGATGCCTAAGTCAGATGGTCTGAGAGAAACTAGAACAGAGAGAGTTCTGAGTAGTAAGTGACCAGATCTCCTTGTTCGACTTAGCTATTACCCCTTGCAAGTTGCTAACAGGTGAGGCTGTAGGCCATACTAGGCAGGCCACTATGTTCTATATACCAATGCAGTGAAGATTACACTTCGCAAGTAGCTACGAAAAGTCCCTGGTGGAAGGCCTGGGGACATCTAAGAGACTCTGAAGTGTCAACTCCTGCCTCCTTAAGACGAGAAAGGCACGATGGCAGGAGTTAGATATTATGGGCCTGAAGAACTCCTTTATGTGAATGTGCCCAAAGGCCTATAAGCTATACATCAGGCAGATGCTTAGCCCCTCAAGATCTAGTTGTCTGCTCAAAACGTAAAGAATAAATCTATGATATTGAGCTAAAAGTCCAAGTGCAGTCTCCTATTTGATTTTCTTAATTTATATCTCGACATAAATAACAACAGGAGTACTTGTTGAAATATGTCATTCAAATTTCACTCAATTACATTTTTTTCTTTTTCTTTTCCAGAGATACTCATTAGAAATGGAAGTCTAGCTTTACATTCATGATATAAATGATTATGGAAGTTATATATACGCCAGCTCAAGGATCACATCGACCCAATGATTCATATATATGCTATTTCAAGTCTACAATAGTGTGGACAAAGAAGAGACGTATCATACATGAATTACGTGACACTGAAATATCACTTTTATCTTATCCTTTATTTATGGCATACGGTCTAAGACCATATCTTGTTTCGAATTGGAAAAAAATGGCGCACAACTAAAGACGGTTTGCCCAAAAAATTAGGTATTCGTCGGCTAGGAAATATTGCCTAACAAAAGGAGAAATTTTTTATTGTGACCGAAACAAGAGTAGTATACCACGTATTTTTATATAAGTGGTGGAAATTTATAATATTTAAGTCATTAACTTTTTAACACACATATTCCACCATTTGTATAAGGACATGTGATGTACCACCCCGTGTTTCGGTCACGTTGAAATATCTCTCCAACAAAAGAGTTCATTGGCTAAATCTGCAATCTGTGTCAAAAACCCAATAATGATGTGTAATAAATATCCACCAAACGAGCTTTGCTTGACGTTTCATGTAGATCTCCGTATCAAGATCCCTATAGAGATACGCAGTTACCACGTCTATTTGTTGCATATCCAATTTTTCAGACACAACCAAATTGATAAGGTAGTGGATCATAATCACATCCATTATGGGAGAATACGTTTTGTCGTAATCAATCCCACGAGTAGCCAATGGGCTTCACATGTGACAATGTAGGAACTACGTGCCCAAACATCTTGTGTTTCACAAGAGAATCGAGTTCGACGTGGATTGCTTGTTTGGAGTTTGAGCAATCAATTCTCCATCTACATTCATCAATTGAACGTGGTTCAATGTCATCGCTCAGCATGATCTCAGTAGCTACTACACATGCAAACACATTGTTGATTATCATCTCATTTATATTCCAAACATCATCCAAACTAGCATAATAGACCGAAATCTCTCAATTCTTAGGAGGTGGATTCATCTTTTTCAGGCCACTTCTATGGTCTACAATTTCCTCATGCGTTGGATAGAATGAGTAGGCGATGGTCGGTTTCACAATAGTCTCATTAGCATGTACCATGGTTTTCCCCTTCTAAGGTTGTGAATTCTTTAATCTATAAGTTTAACATGCCTCTAGGTAAGAGTAGATGATTGGCTAGCTATCAATATACAGGGTTCGGCCGCAATGGCATCCTAGCCTTCTAGGATGAAGGTCTGTCGTACATTTGGTACATCCATCTTTGCAGAGACGTTTACAGCTAGTATATATGATCTCTTCACTTTCGCTAGATCAATGAAAGGATCTGGTATATACTCTGAGCAACGTCTAAAGATTTAGGATACGTCGTACTTTAGTCTCAAACTGGGCAATGCATGAATCTAAATGAGACAAAGTGAAAGTCATCCATGATAATTCGAGTCATTTTTCTGCAACATTGACGTTATTATCTCCCTCAACGACAGAAAGACTATTTCGTAGAAGTGTCAACCCATGAAATGAGCGGTAAAGAGATTGTTTGTCAAAGGTTCTGAGTAACGAATGATAGAAGGAGAATCATAACCAACACATACTCTCATCATTCTTTGAGGACCCATTTGTGTATGTAAGGACAGTGCAATTAACACATAGATTGTACAAATAAAAATGCGCAGATGGGAGATGTCAGGCTCGTATCTAGTAACCAACTAAAGTGTTAAATAAGGTTGGGTTGCGATGGGCCTCAAGTGGACTAACATAGTTGCGTGCAATATTGCATAACCCAAGCAGCCATCGAGAGCTTGGCACGTATAACTAACGATTGAGCAACTATTTGAAGGCCTTAATGATTGCTTTTTCCAGACTTTTCTGGGTATGAACATGGGATATTGGATGTTCAACTTTAATCACAACCAATATGCAAAAATTGGGACAATGCAGTGTTTCACGTGGACAACAAACACATATGTAACCAATGTGCAGAAGTGTTAACCAATACCATAAAGGAACTAAATGGTCCACATGGTGGTTGAATTGATCCACAAATGTCCTCCTGAATCCTTTGTAGAAAAGTCAGAAGATCCAAATGGATCTTATTGTAGGAAGGTCGAATAATGAGCTTTCCCATGGAGTAGGTTTGGCATGTGATGTTGTAAAGTCTAGTTTTAAGTGTTTGGCTTTCCTTGTCAAATATTGTATTTGTGTACCACATGGTCAATTTAGTTATAAACTACATTATCTGATTATAGGATGCTGTTACTGGAATTAAACGTTCAAGGACACAGCTCACCTCACATCAAAGGTCTATTCATGCATATGCATCCTCAAATCTTTATTTGTGTTGCATTCTGTCTAAGTTAATTGTCTAGTCAGTTTTGCGCTCTGACTTTTAGCTATCTAGGCACACAGATTAAGATAGTCTACATGGGCTGACTGACACATTTCTGATGTGAGTAAAATAACATATCTAATTTTAGTTGATGAGTGTTGCTGACAAGTCGGACAATCATGTATATAGATTTTAAATTGCAGGTTATTCCACCTGGTACCAATTTCAATTGGTATCAGAGCTTTGCTCTAGATATACATAGAGTGATCTTTGGGAGCTACTGGTAGTAGGTGGAATCTCACCATGGATCATGATCGTGTTGCGGGATCTTGCAACTCTCCTCCATTCTTTAATGGTAGAAATTATGTTGTTTTAAACGAGAAGTTTCAAATCTTTCTTGAGGCTCAAGATTTTATTGTTGTTGATTATCTTACCCTTGAGTGGAAGGCTCCATCGAGGCTAGTCAATGAAGAGTCTATGATTAAGCCAAAAGGTGAATGGACTCAAGGAGAAATTGTTTCAGCCATGGCTAATAGGAAAAAAAAAGAATGTTATTGTTTCTGCCATTTCGTCTAATTAGTTTCCTCATGTTCGATATTACACAACTGCCAAGGAAGCTTGGGACAAACTCTGAATTCTTCATGAGGGTGATAAACAAGTGAGGGAACTAAAGCTCCAGATGACTCTTTCAAAATTTGAAGATTTGAGAATGGTCGAGTTTGAAACCTTCTCCGTCTTCTATAAGGATGTTGAAATGTTGACAAATAAAGCCTTGGGGGTTAAGGAAACCTATTGATGAAACAACCATTGTTCAAAAGATTTTGAGATCTTTACCCAAGATATTTCAAGCAAAGAATCCTGCCATTCAAGAGTTTCAGGACCTAAATGAGATCAATCTTGGAAAATTGGTTAGGAAACTCATCATCTATGAGATGGAGCTTGATATGGATAAAAATGACTCCAAGAAGAGAAAAGAAGTGGCCCTTCAAAGTGTTGTAAACAGTAAGGGTTTAAGTGACTTGTGTGGACAAACCTTAGAAGATGATCTTGCCCTACTTGTCAAACAATTTAGAAGGATTCTCAACAATAAAGGAAGAGAGTTCAAAAAGAAAGAGGAGTCCTCTAGAAACTCAAATCACCAATCATATTGAAAGTTCACTTTTGGTATAAAACAAGGAAGATTTACAAGTAAAAATGACAAATCTCCGTTAAGAGAATCTGGCCTCTGCTTCTCTTGTGATGGTAGTGGACATCATGCTGCTGAGTATGCAAACAACTAGGAATTAAGTCAAAAAATGAACAAAGCAATGATGGCTACTTGGAGTGAAAGTGAAGGTGAAGGGTCTATGCATTCTGATAAGTCGTCAAATGATAAAGAAAAAAATTGTTGCTTTTGTTGCTCTAATGGAGGAAATGTCTCCAAATGATGATGACCTTGGGTTGAATGACAATGAGGAGATGACTTATGATGAGTTATGCAATAAGTATGATATTCTCTTTGATGAGACTTGTGCTACAAAAGTTGTGCTACAAAAGTGGAGAAGATTAAGCTGACAAAGAAAGTTGCTGAGTTGCAGAACTTCATCTAGTCAGACTTGAACTAGATGAAAAATTAGTTATTTTGAGGCACATATCGAGGAGATGAATGAAAAAGATTTTCATTACAATGACAAAGAGGAAAAAGATGATACTATTGATGCTCTTGAAGCTCAAGTTCAAAAATTGTTGGAATGTCAAGAAAACTTGATGAATCAAATTCATATGTTGAAAGCATATAATATTTTGAGGCTAATCAGAAATAGCTACTTGAGCTAAATGAGGCAAATGACAAGGGTTATTCGTCTTACCATTAAAGTTGAAAAAAACTGACAAGATGCTAAGTATTAGGAAACTTTATGATGACAAAAATGGCCTTGTTTACATGGAAAACGGCTCAAGCTCAACGAGTACCAAATCAAGATTTGTGAGAGAATCTTTTCTTATGGCACCAAAAGTCAATCCAGGCTCAAAGTCTAGATTTATTCCCACATGTCATCACTGTGGTGAATTGGGCCACATTCGTCCTAAGTGTAGGAAACTTCACTCTGGAAAGAATGATACTTTGAAGAATCAGGTGGATCGACTGGTCAATGAAGTCAACAAAATTGCTCAACTTGTACAGTTATCCAGTATGGAAAGTGTGAAGCCTCGCTCCAAATGGGTTCAAAAAGTCTCTAACAGGTGCCTTGTTGTTCTTAATGCTCTATCTGCCACCAAACTAAATGCATGGTATCTTGACAGTGGGTGCTCTCGTCACATGTTTGGGGACAAGGATGCATTCCTATCTCTTTCACCTTTCAATAGCGATGGCATTGTTTTTAGTAGTAGAGATAAGTCCCAAATCACTTGAAAGGGTATTGTTAATATTCCCGGTCTTCCTCTACTCATGAATGTTAGTTATGTAGAAGGGTTGAAGTCGAGTCCCATTAGCATTAGCCAGTTATGTGATGAAGTGGCGAAAGAAGTTTTCTTTTCCAAGAAAGGATGTCGAATTGTGGATGAACATGGAAAGAATATTATGGTTCTTCCTAAATCTGGAGACAATTATTACATTCTTAAAGCTTCAAAGGTTGGTGATTCCCCAAAGTGCAACAAAGCTTTTAAAAATGTTAGTGTGTTGTGGCATAAAAGACTTGGTCATGTTAACTTCAAAGATCTTCAAAAATTGTCTAATTGTGATCCTGTTAGAGGCTTACCTCATCTTTCAGTTTCTGACATCATATGTTTATATATCTTGTTAACTAGGAAAGCAAACCAAAGTGACTCACAAGAGACTAAATGATATTGCAACCACAAAGCCTCTACAATTAGTGCATATGAATCTTATTGGTCCAATTTAAACATTGTCTATTGGATGGAAGAAGTATATTCTGGTAATTGTGGATGACTACTCCAGATATACATAGGTAAGTTTCTTAAGGGAAAAATCAAATACTTTTCAACTATTTTTTCACCGTATACAAAGTAATACTAAATGAATCTCTAACCAATCGGCCTTATCTTGTCAGAATCAAAACTAATCATGGCACTGAATTTTAGAATGTCTGTTTGATGAATTCACCTCAACCAATGGCATCAAACATGAATCTTTAGCACGTACCACTCTTCAGCAAAATAAGGTTGTTGAAAGGATAAATCGTGTTATGATTGAGATGACTAGGGTGATGTTAAATTTCAAAAATCTGGCAAAACAATTTTGGGTTGAAGCCATGAATACTGCATGCTATATTTCAAATCGTTTATTTCTTGGGCCAAGCACTGATGTGACTCATTATGAACTCTGGAAAGGTAAAAAGCCAATATTGAAGTATTTCATAATGTTTGGAAATGTTTGCTAATATTCTGAGAAATTAAGAACACCTAGCCAAATGTGATACTAACTCTGATTAAGGAATCTTCTTGGGGTACTTCTACACCAGCAGGGCATATAAGGTCTACAACCTACGAACAAAAACCATCATGGAGTCCATAAATGTTAAAGTTGATGACTCTCTTATTCCTTCTACTCTTGATGTTGAAAATGTTGATTTCTTCTCTCCTCCCTCGAAAGATAATGGTGGTGCTTCTGGTCAATCAAGAGAGCCATCAGAAAGTGGACACAGAAATTCCATCTAGCTCAAATCAAGATTCTTGCATTGTGTTTAAGGATAAGACAAAATGGGTTGAGGTCATCGAGTTGAGGAAATTGTGGGTCTCATTGACCAAGGCGTTAAAACTCAAAGAATATTAGTTGATGAAGTTGCAAATGTTTGCTTTGTCTCCCAGATTGTGCCCAAGAATATTGAACATGCCAATTGGGCTAGATGCATTGATGATCAAAATAGTACTGTTGGATGAGCTTTCTCTGTTAGGAAAAATTTGGTTGCTTGGCACAACAAAAAGCAAAATTGTGTCTCTTTGTCTACTGCCAAGGCAAAGTATGTGACTACCAAGAGCTGTTGCACTCAATTAATGTGGATGAAGTAAATGCTTGGTGATTATGGTACCTCTCAATCCACCTTTACCTCTCAATCCACCTTTCTTGTTTATTGTGACAATATGAGTTCTATTGATATTTCCAAGAATCCTGTCCAACTTTCAACAACCAAACATATAGATATAAAACATCATTTTATTAGAGATCTTGTGAAAGGTAAAATTCTTACCTTCACCTTTGTGCCAACTGAAAGACAACTAGCTGACATATTCACTAAAGCCCTAGATAATCAAAGGTATAAGGATCTTCGATGGTCTATTTGTCTTTGTGATATGATTTGAATAAGTTGTATAGCCTTGCTTCCAAGAGTTGAATATTTTGTCTAGTCTCTGTGCATGTTTTGTATAGACAGTTATCTCATTAGATAACCTCTTTTTGCTCTCTATATACATCTCTTATTTGTCCTACATTGTTAGTATTATATGAATTCGCCTTGAATAATCTTTCATTGTGATGTCAAAGGTTCTCCCAATTCTTTTTTATGGCCTCTAAAATATCATTTTTATTTCCAATTATCCAAATCTAGTGGTGTTTTTGAATTTCATGTTGCTTTGGTCCTAATTAAGTGGTAGTGACTTTACTTTCTCTATAATTTGGACCATGTGCCAATTCTCTTCTTTTTGTCCTCTCCCTAAATCAAAACAAAAATTCAAATGGGAGAGTGTCTTGTGAAAGGGGTGTCTTCAAAAGAAAGTATATATTATCAAATGGGAAAATCCCTTCATTTTAGCCTTCCATGCAATGTCATGTGTAGCGCTTCAAGATCCCCCTCCATAGGTCATTTATCAAATTCTCTTAAAATATCAATGGTGATTTGTCAAAATTTCACCTTCATTCAAATGACCTTGGCATTTCTCAAATTAGTGCCTCACTCAAAGTTCCACACAAAAGTTGGCTTTTCCTTCAAGGATTATGCCGTACCTTTTGCGAGTCTTGTCTATTGTCCATATTATGTAGGAAGTGTTATCTCTTAAGATCAATGGATTATTAAAACCTTGGTTAACCTTGAAAATGCTTTTGGAAAATGCTTTCGAGATTAAATGCCTGGTTCTATAATTTCAAGATAAATGTCACTAATCCTATCCCCTTATCTTGATACATCACAATTGCATCATGAGCAAGTGTTCATCTCTATATTACTATCTTTATATGCCTTTGAAGAGTTGTCTCTTTAGAATTGCATTGCATATTATTTTGTCAAACACTTGTCTTTTCAATATCTCATGGAAACATCGATATTCAAACTACTTTCTATTCTCCCTTTCATGGCTTGTGTTTTAGCTATTTTTTATTTGTGCAAAGATTCAACTGTTATCTTGATCTCTATCATCTTAATGAGCTTCCTTCAGTTGTTTGGGTACATTTGTCTATGCCTATGCTCAAATTTATGTTTCAATGAACATCTTCATTTCCTGTTGAGTCATTGTCCTTCGTCAGAAGAATGAAGTCATGATTTTATGGGGGAGTGTGTTTTCATGAAGAGGAGTTAAATCATAACACATGCATCTTTTTGTACTTACTTGTTGCTAGTCTCATTGCTACTACACCTTGTTTGGGCTTATCCATATGATATATTGCAAATTCTTTATCCGTTGTGCTCTTATTGTTCGTGTCCTGTGGTTTTGCAGCAAATTTAACTATTCTATGCGTTTTTCACCTTGTCTTTGTCTTACCATGACAAAATGGGGGAGAAAAGTTTCGTCGTGTTTCATACCTAGCAAGCATTTTCTTACCTATGTTAAATTTCACTTGTTTTTGTCAATAGTTTCATATGTAAGCTCATATGCAGGATTTATTCCTTGGCTCTTCTCTTGAGTATGGGGGAGTGAAATCAGTTCTAAGCTTGGAGTATTTTGTCAAGGAAAGCCAAATGGGGATATTGTAAAACCTAATTTTAAGTGTTTGGCTTTCCTTGTCAAATATTGTATTTGTGAACCACATGCTTAATTTAGTTTTAGACTACGTTATCTGATTATGGGTGTTGTTACTGAAATTAAACATTCAAGGATGTGGCTCACCTCACGTCAAAGGTTTGTTTATGCATGTGCATCTCATATCTCTATTTGTGTTGCATTTTGTCTTGGTTAAATGTCTAGTTAGTTTTGCGCGTTGACTTCCACCTGTCTAGGCACACAGATTAGGACACCCCATATGGGCTTACTAACACCTTTCTGATGGTAGTCAGTTTTTGGCTATTGATCTGCCTAGATTTCTTTTGCAGTCGATAAGTGTCCTTGGGACATGTTGATTGATAGAAAATCAGATTTCCTTGGGTATATTTGTTCCCTAGGGTTTCATTTTGTCGTTAGGTGATCAAAACTTATTTTAGAAAAGGTGTGCCTTCAAAGCTCAAGCTTGCCTCTTCTTTATTTTTGGAACACTAGCTGCAAAATCAAGTTCATGCATTAAACACCTAATCATTGTGTACTAGGGTTGCATTATTTTAAGGTTTTGCATTAAGTTCTTAGTCTGGTTTTAAGCTTTAAGTCTCTTTTTGGACCAAGCATTTAGATTCAAGTTAGATTTTTCCTTCAACTGTTTAACTGGAAAATCTAACTTGTCATTTGAGTCCAGATTTTATATGCACATCATAGCATTATAGCATTTCATTGATCGTGTTGATATCGGTGCCATAAGGTGAAGAGCTCAGGATGAGCTGCCACTTAGTGCAGACTGAAAGAGTTCATCTTGTGTAAAGTAAGGTTGCACAAAGGTAAAACCACTCTGTAGATAGGGATCTAGGAAGTAAGCTTGTGTGGTATTTCTATGAACCTTGTTTACACTAGTGGCTTGAATAGAGAGTCTCCGATTTTTTAACCTAGAGGTGGGTTTTTCGGGCCAAAAACATCTCATGCAATTTATCGCTTTTCAAGTTTACTTATCTTACTCTTTGCTTGTGATATATATTCATCATTATTGGCAAATAAATAAGCCCATGCAACTAATATTGTCAAAGTTAAAATGTGCATTGAACTGGATCTTAGTTAACTAGGAACATTTTAGTAAACTGAGCCTTGAATCAACTACTTCCGCTGTAAGTAAACTAACATATCTAATCTTAATTGATGAGTGTTGCTGACTAGTCAGACATGGACGTATATAGATTTTAAATTGCAGGTTATTCTACCTGGTACCAATTTTAGATGTCCTATTGGAACTCGCCTAATCTTCTGGTTAAGGGATGCCCGTGAGAATATTTAAGGACATGGCGCATCATAACTCATCCACGATGTCCCAAACAGTCATGCCAAAGCAAAATTTTGAGTGTAATCCCTGAGGTAGAGATAGCCACGTAGTGGTTTTCTATGGAGCGGATGTTTGTAGTATACAAGCCACTCGGGAGACACTCTAACTTCTCTAAAATAAGTTTATGGCCATATTCATAGGAAATGATGCACATAAATTGAACTCCGTTTTCTACAGAGGTTTCAGCGTGATAATTATTATCTCAAATGCCTTTAAAGCTCAACAATTCTTTCGGAACATAAAGAATGAATGGCCTCTTTAATGGTATTCAGTGTCATTAGACAACACAATATAGGCATATGTGTATCCTTCGATCATGTTGGATGAGTATGAGAGGGTTGTCAAAGGTAGCACTTATCTCCATCCATGGTGTCTGATGCTTTGCCCTTATTCTTGAAGTTCGAGGCTTTAGGAGCAAGGTTAGAACACTTCAGGGCTCATTTTCGTCCCTTAGATCAGCCTTGACTTTATCGACCTCAGTGGGATGGCTTCCTATCGCACTTACCATGCTTAGAACAGTGGCTCAAACATCAATTATCGCTAGTGTGTGCTTTAAACGCAGCGATTAAGCCAGTAAGTCGAGCTTAATGATTCTTCATCAACAATTGATTCTATTTTTTCAGCAATAAGTAAAATAGAGATCAAATCTGAAAACTTAGTGAACTTCTAAGCCTTATATTATTTCTGCAGGACAATATTGGTCACAAAGAATGTCAAATAGGTATTCTCTAGGAAATCTTCTTTGATCAAGTCCTCGTCACAAAACTTGACAACTGATCTTATTCGACAAACTTCAGAATTATATTTATTCACAGAATTAAAGTCTTGGAAGCACAAATACAGCCAATCATATCTTGCTTCAGGCAAAAAGATATCTCTTTGGTGATCAAAATGATCTGCCAAAGTGACCTATAAAGCTTGTGGATCTTCCTTAGCGAGGTACTTAGTTTGTGGTGCGTCATGAATATGCCTTCGAATGAAGATCATAAGGGTGACTTTCTCAGCTTCGCCAACCAAGTCATCCATCTCAGGTTCAATAGTTGCTCTAAGGCTCTTAGCAATGAGGTAGAGCTTCACATCTTGCACCCATTTTAGGTAGTTTCTTCCAAAAATCTCTAAAGCGGTAATGTCAAGTTTGTTCAAATTCGACATACCCCTGTCACAAAATAAATGGATAACATTGTGGTTAGTGCAATGGAGACAAGATCTATCAATTCATTCACATAGAAGTAGAATATTCAGGTTCTATTAGACATGTATGGCTTTAAATTTACATGGAAAACTTTGGGTTTTCATGCTTGTATGTTTTAAGAAAACTTTCGGTTTTCAAAGCATATTATTCAAAACTTCAGGTTCAAAATTTATGAACTTCTGGTTCATGGGTTCCTCTAAGCAAATGTAATATATACAGAAAAATATGCAACAAATAAATGCATGTAGGTCTTCAGGCCTACGATTGATGAATTGATAATTTTCTGTTATTGAGCTTTAGGCCAGTAAGGAGTGATAGGCAAAAAATATAAATCCAATAATGCCTAAAAAGAAATCATGCTATGAAAATCGGTGGTCCAAAATTGAACCAAAGCCTAAATGGGTTGAAATTGTGAAAACTGTGGAGACCGAGCCAATAAATTGGGCTACGATCAAGTTGAGCCGAACTGGGTGAAAGTTGTAGGAAGTAAGGCTATGCGGGTAGCAAACTAGAGGCTCACTAGAGGAGCGATCTAGTGCTTCGCAGGTGTAGGGACATTCAAGCCCTACAGACTGGTGTCACAAGCCGCTGCAAATGAGCCTAGAAACGAAAAAAATAAATAATTAATTAAAAAAATTAAAAAAATAAATTCAATTTCTGTTGCAGCTAAGGGGATCCAGGCTCAAAGGTCGTGGATTAGACTTGACCGAAGCCCCAACGTCGCTGGGTGTGCGCAACGGAGAGTGTGACTAACACCGTCAGTTCTCGCAACCTTGTCTTGGTTGGGAAACCTTGGGGCGCGTTCATGGTTCGACGACAACCATGATTATAAACGGAGAAGGGTGAGAATCTTGACGTTTAAAACGAAAACCCTAGAAATTCGAATTGAGATTATGAAAAACAAATCTCAGTCAAAACTCGCCAAGGACGGTAACCCATATGGCGGGGCGTGGCTCAACAACGGCGACGTCATCTTTGAGTCGAGTTTTTTTGGGTTGCATGCCTAAAGATATTGGCTCCATGGCTTAGATTTTGTCGCGGCTCAGTTCACTCAGCCAACTTAAGTTGTTAGGCTGATGTTGGCGGCGCGGCTCAGCAGTGCGACTTGAAGCCGCTGCTCACAAGTATGGTTTTTGTAAAGTCTAGCTTTAAGCATTTGGCTTTCCTTGTCAGATATTGTAATTGAATCATCACACATGCTCAATCTAGCTTTGGAAAATGCTTAGATTATAGGATGTTGCTGCATGAGTAAATGTTCGAGAAGTGGCACATTTCAACTTGAAGGTTTGTTCATGCATGTGCAGTTCATATATTTATTTGTGTTGCATTCTGACTAGTTTGATTGTCTAGCTAGTTTAAGGTGCTGACTTCCAGCTGTCCAGGCACATAGATTAAGACAGCCATATGGGCTTTCTAACACCTTTCTGATCATAGTCTAATTCTGGCCATTGATCTGGCTAGATCTCTTTTGCAACCAACAAGTGTGGTTGGGACAAGTTGGCTGATGGAAATTCTGATTTCCTTGGGTATATTTGTTCCCTAAGGTTTCAAATTTGTGCCTGGGGGTTTAGAATTTAGTTTTAGAGCGAAAGTTGCTTTAAAGGCTTGAAGCTTGCATCTTCTCCATTTATGAACCCTAACTACCAAACCTTCCTCATGCATTAAACACCCAATCATTATCTATTAGGGTTGCATTGTTTTAAGGTTTTGCATTTATGTCTTGGTCTGATTTTAAGCTTTAAATTTGTTTTTAGACCAAGCTTTTGGATTCAAGTTAGATTCTTCCTTCAACAGTTTGACTAGAGAATCTGACTGGCCATTTGAATCCAGATTTCATGTGCATATCATAAAATCATATCACATCATTGATCATGTTGGTCTCGGTGCCACAAAGTGATGAGGTCATGAGAAGCTGCCACTTCGTGAAGATCAAAGGAATCCATCTTGTGTAAGGTAAGGTTGCACAAAGGTAAAGTTGCTCTATAGATAGGGATCTAGGAATTGAGCTTGTGTGATCTTTGTACGAACCTTTATTTACACTAGTGGATTGGACTCAATGGAGAGTCCCCGACTTTTTAACCCAGAGATGGGTTTTTCAGGCCAAAAATATCTTGTGTTCAAGTTACGTTCAAGTTATGCTTATTGTGTTACATATCTCACACACACATACATGGTACATATATCTGTTGAACATCTAAATGGTATGTGTTTACTATTATGCTCACTTGACACATTGATAACGTGCAACGAACTACAGCCTTACTAACTAGGATAGTTTTTGGAAATTGAAATTGGTATTTGAACTACAGCCTTACCAGCAAATTATAATTTTTATAAACAGGTTATTCCACCTGGTACCAATTTCAGTTTTCAAGAACCCTAATTTATTACTATTCTTTTTCAATTAAAATATATTTAATTGTGTATTCACAATAATTCAACAATTATGAATATAATGCATAAACAATTTATGTAGAATGTAAAATTCGTAAAACGTAAAGTTGAGTCATGCATTATAATGAAAGTTCATGCAATCATGGCTGAAAAATATTTAGATTAAAATCGTTGTTTTGGAAGAACATGATTGCGTAATGATATTGATGAACTGGTTTGCAGCAGAAAATTCCTCGTCAGATTCCTTAGCACAACAGAAGAGCATGCTGATAACGTATTATAGCCTATCTAACTGAAAGGGAGAGAGGGATGCGGGGGCAAGAAAGCGAGTATAGATAAAGTACAAGGATTTCTTATGTGTATGTTATTCTCTCTACATAGTGCCTTTATTTATAGTATAGACGAAGGAGAGGATTAACTTGTCATCGAATAAATACAATCCTATAGGAAAAGAATAACTAGTAACCAAATTTATCTAGAATTTACACAACCTCAATTCAAGAATATTTTTAACAAAATCATCATTTTAGACCACATTTAAATAATGGCTTTCGTTCTTATCAGACCAAACGAACTATTACAAAGAGCATGGTTAAAAAAAATGGCCCTGAAAAAAACCTCAACCCGAGTAAATCGCTTCGAAAAACCCCCAAGGGAGGAAAAAGAGCCATCCATGCTGAAAACAAACAGGTCACATTACAGTATAATCATTAGATAAGCAACTCATCATTAACCATGGGGACGGACATCATCCTACAGTGATCCAACTTGATAATTAAGACTATAGGGACTACCTAACGCCTTAAAACTAATATGCTTTCAGGTTTTCAAGACAAGGCTCATTTGGTATGTAGGATTAGATTTGAGTGGATAACTCCATAATTTTAAGATATGTTGAGTTGAGAAATGAAAAAATTAGACCAACAAGAGAGTAAAAGATCATAAACTACTCATGATGAAAACTTATCCCTATTTCAATACTCTCCACAATGATAGGATTAGAATGAATGAGTTCTTACTGTCTAATGCTCTTATATATAATCTCCTCCAAATGAAAAACCATTCATTTTATCATCAATATACCTTCAAAGTAAAGAAATTATCATTTCAATCCAATCTTACGTACCAAATGAATCAAAAAAATAAAAAAACAATCGACTAAGTCTTCCATTGCATTCTCTCTCTCTCTCTCTCTCTCTCTCTCTCTCTCCAAACATTGAATTTGTATGTTTTATTGGACAATACTTCATTTACTGGAATGATGTACCACCTTTTCCACTGACTCATGGTTCATGAAGTTGCATACGTATGCATGCATGTTATAGCATCGTATTAACTTATTAACCAATTATAATAGTTAAACGTTTATGTAATTGCAAAATTAGACAGGAGAAAACAATTTACTCAATAACCAATTATAATAGTTAAACGTTTATGTAATTGCAAAATTAGACAGGAGGAAACAATTTGAGATAGGAAAAGTTAGTGTCTAAGGACTGAGTGGAAAGAGAGAGCAACATTTACATGTCCGAATTTTATTTGGCATTTCTGTCAAGTTCTTAGTCAAAATCACATTTAGAAATGACGAATTCACTACTTGATCTTCAAAGATACATACGAGTAATAATAATCAAATTAACAAGATAGCATGTTAAACGTCCATGTAATTTGCCCTCGTAATAGTAACAACTTTATTAGCTATACACGTTTAAAAATGGCTGGCGCCTTATGTAAACTCAAAGTCATTAAACCCTAAACAGGCATGGACAAATTATGAGACGTAGGCGGTCGGTGATAAGGTATTATCCACCTCCACAGATGCGCGTGTTTCATATCTCTCTGTAACCCTGCTAGCTTGCATTGCATGCACGCATTTAGTTTTGATTAATTGAATAACTTATTTGTGTTAATAATTTGTTTCCTAGCTATATATATCTCTAATGAATTTAATGTTAATTATGTAGTTAATAATGTGTATACAACTGGTGCTTGATGCGTATTTTTCTAAAGGAGATGAACTAGCTAGACAAAGATGACACAAGGTAGGGTGGGTAGTATATTTTATATATATAGAGGAAAGACATGTTGGGTTCCAAAAATATTTGGAAAACGATAGTATAAGTGGGTATTGCCGGGGAGCACGAGTCTCCTTTTCCTCATTCATGCTTTGGATGAATAGTTAATTACATGCATGCTCAGCTCCACTTTGCCAACCTATGTACTGTCTAAAAGAAATTGTCTTGTCTAACCCATACGCTATATATGCACACTATGGCTTTTTGACTCTGTCATGTATAGCAGGGGCTCAAAGGACGAAAATCATGAATGACATATGTATTGTGGAATATGACTTGTTTACTAAACTCTTTATGTTTAATTTACAGAATTTCATATTTATCATCGAAATGACATATCATATATTATTTTATAAATATTATATCTGCAAAAAAATCAATTAAAACTAAAGTTCTTTAGTCAATCAATTATAACAAATAGATAGATGGTTCGTAATACTATAGTTGATTGCCTAAACAAACAGTCTATTTATTAGCTACAGTTGATTGATCAAACAATTTTAGTTTTGATTAATTTTTTCTAAAGAGAGATATATATATATATATATATATCTTTATAGAGTGATTTAAAATATAACCAATTTCGATCATAAGTATGAAATAGTATGAATTGGCTACAAATAATTTTGACTATACATTCCTACTTAGCAAAGTATATTACTGTAAATATAGGGACTTACAATAAATAATACATATATGTTTTCTACTAGAAGGCAAATCATGAGTTGGCAATATCATTGATTAAGTGGATGGTACAATGGCGTATAGACAATGCTCAAATGCGTCAACTAATGCATAATTGTACTTGTCTTCTTGCTAATTGCAAAATCAACCAAAGTATGAAGGTGATTTTTTTTCCCTTTAGGATAAAGTGACATTTATGGCCATTTCAACCTCATCTTACTAAAAGCCAGTTTATGATTGTTGTGCTTTAAAACATAAAGAACTATTTTTGTTGTGTTTTAAGAATAATTAATTATAAAATAAAGTAAATTACTTTGAAAAAAGTTAAAATTTCACCATAAACTCAATTGGTAATTTTTGAGAAGTAGTTCAACTACTTATAAGCCCATACAAGGCCCTTCTCCATTAATTCTCAACATAAATTTTCAAGTGAAACACATGAACAATACAAATAGATGTCGTGTAGCGCATGTGTCTGTTAGGCTTCATATGTAGGACAACTTGCCTTATTTGATACCATAAGCCCAACTATTTATAAGTCAATGCAATGTTTCTTCTCAAATCAATGTGGAATTTAATTCTCAATAACACATTTAATAAGCATTTTTTAAGGTGATGTAAGTATACAAATCAATGTAAAAGGGTTTGATAAGTTCTAATGTAAAAGTGCTATAACTATGCATAATGACAAACATGAACATGTTGTCGACGCCGATGCTGACAATAGTAGTGGTGATAGCATTGTGGGGCTAGTAGGTGTGGTGGTTGGGGATAAAGGTAGCAATTGTTGCAGGGCAATGGCACAAATGATGGCGGTGGCACGGTGGTAATGGTAACGATGGTGCTGGTGGTGTTAGGCTGATGGTTGCATTGGTAAGTGGTGGCAATTATCATGTTACTTAATTAAGAAAATACGTGTGCATAAGGATAAAAACAATGTCATTTGAAAAAACTAATAAGAGTATTACAAGATAAAAAATATCATTTTTATAAAAACATGCTACAAAAACAACCTATAATCTACTGGCAAAAAGATAGTTGCTTTTAAAAGAATTTTTTCAATATTATTTTTATCAAATATTTTTCCCAATATTTTATTACTTGCCTTTAAATTGAAACGCTTTTATCACTTCTTAGAAAGAGAAGTGGCACACAATGAGATGGACACACGTACAACAAAATGGACAAGGTATCTACAACAAAAAGAAACAGCCTAAGCAAAAATTTAATGCCTGGAAAAATAAAAACTAAAATAAATTTAATGCCTAGAAAAATAAAATATAAAATATGATGTACGTCTTGGATGAATGATAGATGTACGTCTTGGATGAATGAGAGATGGATGGTATCTTGGTCCCCATACCAAGTTGGCATATGTGGTGAATATGTCATTTACAAAAAAATAATACTAGGGACACCAGATTTTGAAACTAAATTATTGAATTTAACTGCTAAGTTCTAATATGATCAAATCCATCAGTATAAAAAAGATCTAAAGGTCCAAATTTAAATCAAACGGCTAAAATAATTTTGAAAAAAATCTTTCATGTGTTTCATATTCTTTCATAATGTTCCACGAGTTTTGTGGTATCGGTTTAGTGATTTTTCAATATTTATCGAAATTTAAGTATTCTTAGATTAAAATGTTTATAAAATTAAATTAGGATAGTCTACATTTTTTTTGGGTAAATTACACAAAACTACCTCAACTATTGATCTCACAACACTATCATACCTCATCTTTTAAAATTGACAATGTCATACCTCATCTTTAGAATTTGGTCCAATGTTATACCTTCAGTTAGCTTGGCCGTGAATTTCTCAGTTAAATGCTGACGTGGCTTGATCCGAGGCCTACTTTTTATTAAAAAATTAATAAAATATTAAAAAATAATAATTTACCCTTAAAAAAAACAAAAAAAAACTCAAACACCCATCTTCCCCGAACCCTTCCCTTTCCCTGCAACCCAAATCCCTTTCCCCTCCCCTTCCTTGCAACCCCCGACCCCTTCCCCACCCACGCCAACATTCCCCCCCCCCCAGTCAATAATCTCAATTGGGTCGGCTAAACTTTTCCTGAAAGATTAGAACCAAAGATCTACAGAAAATTGACAAAAATTTAACACAATCAAGAAACAAGAGAAATTAATGAAATGGTATAGAGAGAGAGAGAGAGAGAGAGAGGGAGAGAGAAAAGGTTACTTGTCGTGTGTCTGAGGAGGAAGAGGAATTGGAAATTGAGTCATTTAAAACAAAGGTTGGCGCGAGCACAGCCATGGAAGAGCGAGAGAGAGAGAGACAGATGAAATGGGAAATGGGAAATGGGAAATGGGTTTCAGTTTTGAGAGAAAATAGCGTTTAAAAGATGGTACGGAAGGGAAAGGTGCGGGTGGCTTGGCATGGGTGGGGAAGGGGTTGGGGGTTCTAGGGAAGGGGATTTCAGTTTTGAGAGAAGAGAGCATTTAAAAGATGGTAGGGAAGGGAAAGGTGCGGGTGGCTTGGTGTGGGTGGGGAAGGGGTCGAGGGTTGCGGGGAAGGGATATGGGTTTTGGATTTGGGTTGCAGGGAAGGGGAAGGGGTCGGGGAAGATGGGTGTTTGGGTTTTTTTTTTTTTTTTAAGAGTAAATTATTTATTTTTTTAATAAAAAGTGGGCTCCGAATCAAGCCACTTCAGCATTTAACTGAGAAATTCACGGCCAAGCTAGCGAAAGGTATAACATTTGACCAAATTCTAAAGATGAGGTATGACATTGTCAATTTTAAAAGATGCGGTATGATAGTGTCGTGAGACCAATAGTTGAGATAGTTTTGTGTAATTTACCCTCTCTTTTTTTTTAAGTTACTTTAAGAAAACAAAAAAATCATCCTAAATTCATTCTTTAATAATCTCAGACCTAAAAGTTTACCCATAAGAATTGGAGCAGAAAAAAAATTTCTGAGTTAAAACCTAAATTTTCTGGATTAAAAATTTTAAATTTTAACAAAAAGGTTAGAGATGGCCTAACATTATTCTTTTCAAAATTAGAGATATTCTTTCTTTCGTTTGCCACGAGTGTACCCAACTATCTTCCGAGACCACCAAAGATGAGCCATAAAGAAAGGACAAAATTGACAAATGCCCAAAGTACGTATGAAACCTTGTACTTGGCGGTTCCACTCATCTTCAATCTCATGTGGTGAGTAACCAACCAATGTCATTTAGGTTTAGTATGGTATCGTCCTCATCATTTTCTTTTTTTAAACCTAAGCCTCAAGCCTTTTTAACTTTTGTTCTCTCTCCCTTCAATGATCCTTAGACCAAAGCCCTCCTCAAAGCACAAGCAATGGATTGCCCAAACTCCATCGAAGCCACCAACTTCAAATCAAACTGATTAATGAAATTACATCAAAAACGTCCAGGGTCTTAAGGCTACAGAAAACTTTGAAAATTATAAGCATAACACTAAACCTTGTTGCGTGTAAAAATGTTAGGATAGGTCTGGAACCATTCTGATCTCTTCATGGCTCAACCTCTGACTTTCACAATGCACGCATAACGATATGTGGTGTTGTTTACCAAGAAAATAAAAATACAAGACAAAACTTATAAATATATTTATTTTTTATATAAAACACCACTACAACGGTATATCTGTATCATATACATCTTTCTTCTTATTTGTCTCAATGTTGGGTTAGAACTTGAAGGGTAAAATGTGAAAGAACCAAAGTGTTGAGAGATGAAAATGTTTCGTCAATGTAGTTGGGTCTTGGCTGTAGCCGGAGGTGGTAATGATAGGATATCTCTTGTGGGTCCAGTATGTGGCTCTGGGGGATAATGAGTAGCACGTGACTGAGACCCTACATGTGGCCCACATACTGTCAAACAAGTGGAACACAATGTAATTACCATGTGGCATGACTATCCTTTGTTAGTGTAGAATGGTAGAATGCTAGTGTCATTTGTTCTTTGATGATTGTCTATACAAAATTGCTTGATTTTTCTTACAAGATGATACATGCAATGGACAATTTGCAATACATCGACTATTAAACTAGTTAATGATTATTGTAAACACGAATAATTCCTGAAACAAGCGACAAGAATACGTGTACAAAATATATATTTTGTATTAATGATTTTGGGGTTACAATCTCTTTGTAATTTGGTCCTCTGATTCTATCTTCGTAGGGTGTGGGTTTGTGGATGAGTTGTTGATCCAAAGGGCTGTCGGGGCTTGATCTAAGGATGCACAGTTGATGAATGGATCTTCAAGGGGCGTTGGGCTTGATCTTGAAGAATGGGTGTATGAGTTTGTTGAGGTTGTTGATCCAAAGGGCCGTTGGGGCTTGATCTCAGGATGAACGCGTGATGAATGATGAACACTTTCTTCAAGGGGCCGTCGGGGCTTGATCTTGAGTTAGTGGGAGTTCTTCAAGGGCCGTTGAGGCTTGATCTTGAAGGTTGATGGATGAGCGGATCTTCAAGGGCTTTTGGGCTTAATCTTGAAGAACGATTGGATGTGTGGATTTGTTGCAGTTGTTGATCCAAAGGGCCATTGGGGCTTGAACTTAGGATGAACGGATGATGAACGATGAACACTTTCTTCAAGGGTCGTCGGGGCTTGATCTTGAGTTGGTGGAAGTTCTTCAAGGGTCGTTGGGGCCTGATCTTGAAGGTTGATGGATGATGAACGATGAACACTTTCTTCAAGGGCCGTCGGGGCTTGATCTTGAGTTGGTGGAAGTTCTTCAAGGGCTGTTGGGGCTTGATCTTGAAGGTTGATGGATGATGAACGATGAACACTTTCTTCAAGGGCCGTCGGGGCTTGATCTTGAGTTGGTGGAAGTTCTTCAAGGGCCGTCGGGGCTTGATCTTGAAGGAGGATTTGACGAAGAACGAAGAGTGCTTTCTTGATCCTTCGGGATTTGCTTGAGAGCTTTAGAGTTTCAAGGCTTGAAGGCTTTGGTGTGACATCAATTTCCCTTCCTTTCTTCCTCTTCCTTCCTTCCTTTCTCCAAATGAATGCCTTTGGCCTCCTATTTATAGAATTCCAAAACTTGATTTTTGGATTTAAATAATCAGATGAAATAAATCATTTCTGCCAGGTATTGACACGTGTCATATTTGATGACTTTTCCAATTTATTTCGATTTTTCGTTGAATCACACGCTACATGCAAAATTTATGTGACACGTGAACGTTGAAATTTTAATTATTGGTCAACATTCATTTCACCGAAATTTTGATGTCTACAAATGCCCCCACTTCAAGGCGCGTCGTAGACATGTGCTTGTCACGTGTAGAAGATGCGTTTTGAAGTCCCTTAATGTAGATGTCAACCCAAGGGCCGTCGAGGCTTGATCTTGAATTGGACTGGAAATTTCTTCAAGGGCCATCGAGGCTTGATCTTGAGTTCGACTGGAAGATTTTCTGGTTTCCTCCAATCGTTGCTTTTCCGCAGGCTTACTCTTGAACTGAGCTGGAGGATTCTTTTGGTCTCCTCCGAAGGTCTGAACTTACTCTTTTGATCTGGAGTTGAATTTGATTCAAGGGTGGTGAACACTTGATTTTGAATCGGACTTGTGATTTCTTCAAGGGCCATCGAGGCTTGATCTTGAACTGGGCTGGAGGATTCTTTTGGTTTCCCCCTATCGTTGATTTTCCTTTGTGCTACTCTTGAACTGGGCAGCAGGATTGTTTTGGTTTTCCCCGAAGGTCTGAGCTTACTCCCTTTTTTCTGTTTCTTTGTTCAATCTCTCCAATTCGTATTGAAGAGGGTTAGAGGATAGCTCAGCATATGCAGTCGTAGCTTGTCTCCACATGCTTCAATGCATCATTTTCACTTGTCTTACTTGCTCCCCTTTGCAGAAGTGGTATTTCCTTATGCAGGTTTAGCATCTTCTCTTGTACTATTTGTTCCTGATGCAGGAGTTAAATGCAAACCTTGCATTTGAATGGACCATCACTTCTTGGTGGCAGCGCAAGTTTGAGTGGAGGTTCCGACATATTGCTTTCTCTGTCCTTGTCCTGGCAGGTGAGAACAAGGGCAAAGGAAAAGATAGGGGAAAAGCATGATATGAGATACCTTTGCTTTCGCCCTTGATGATATGAGATACTTTTGCCTTGGTGTCATTTGTTTGCAAGGGTATTCCCGGAGAGGAAGAAAACTGAGCATTTTGAGATGCTTTGCTGGGAGTGTACTCTCGGAGGTGAGGAAGAGTTGGGCATTTTTTTTTCTTGTTTGCAGGTTTGTCTTGCCATAAAAGATGAAGGTCGACATATATAGGGATTTCCTAATAACAAGTGGTGGTACTGTTCTTTTACCTTTGTCGACAAACGTTTTGATCCCGCAAATCCGGCTTTTTGAAATAGTGACGACTCTTCGATCTTTGAATACGCCTCTTTGATTTCTGAACGACGCCTCTTCGATTTCTGAACGAGCGTCTCTTTTGACAAAGTGGCACGCGTTTTCTGAAAAGCAGAGAAAGCGTCGCCGAACTTTGCGCTTGTCAGCTAAAGATGTGTAGCTGCGATGATGACCTCCACGTGATCTTTTGACAAAGTGGCACCCGTGCTCTGAAAAGCCGCGAAAGCGTCGCCAGCCTCCACGTGTTTTCAACTTTGTCGGAGATCTTTTGACAAAGTTGAACGCGTTTTCTGGAAAGCCGAGAAAGCGTCGCCTAACTTACGCCGGAAAATCCAGCTTTTGAGATTTGCAGAGCGATGTCTCTTCACTTTTGAATAAGCGGCCCTTCGATTTCTGAACCAACGCCTCTTTGATTTCTGAGCAAGCGCCTCTTCCTTTTTATAGAGGTATTGATCACCTGTAACATGCATACTTTGAAGGTTGCTCATTCCTGAAAATCATCTCCGGCCTTTTGAGTTTTAACTTCATCCACCCATCTCTTTTAACACCTTTGAAAAAATGGCTAACCCATCGAACCTTAGCTTAGAATTGAGTCTCAGCAGTGATCCGGTTGCGCCGGTTCAAGGTAATGTATGGTGCCCTTCTTTCTTATCTTCTAACGGTCCTCTTACAAGTGAAGACTCCGTGATGCAGGACGTCACAACAGCTACAATAGTAGCTAGGAACCTCCTTACTCCAAAAGATAGTAGGCTGCTGTCAGGACGGTCCGATGAGTTGGCCGTTCAAGAGTCCCTCGCTCTTAGTGTTCAGTGTGCGGGCTCTGTGTCCAACATGGGCCAACGCCTGCTTGCTCGGTCCCGTCAAGTGGAATCATTGATGGCAGAGGTGGAAAATCTTAAGCAGGAGATTAAACAGCTTAAGTACGAGAATAGAAGTTTGCATGTGCTTGCAAATAACTATTTGTCGGGCATGAAGAGGAAGCTTGATGAGATGCAAGAATCTCAAGGTCGAATTCAAAGTGACCGTCAAAGGCTTGCGTCTTTTTTCCAGAGACACCTTTTTCCTGCATCATCCAGCGTTCCACCAGGTATCGGGGCCTCGAATGATCTATCTTCGGTGCCTCCCGCTCCTGGAGTTTGGCCAAGTAGTGGGGCTTCACGTGAACGACCTTTGTGAAGGCTCCATCTTCCTCTTTCTTTGTTAGATACATTTTTTTTTTCACTTGTAATTGCTCTCGGTGTGCCTGGCACCGTGTGAGTTTCAAACTCTACAAAATTACAACTTGTATATAACAAATATGTCCACACATGAATGATGACCTTCATTACTTTCTTTACTTTTAATTCCAAAACTTGTACACACACACACGCATATAGGCCACTGCATGGCCACTGCATTTTGCTCACTGCCTTGCATCTTCCAATTTTGCTAATTTAAACAATTTGCAGCTGATGCTGCCTTTGAAAGATGCTTCCCAATATCATCATTGCTATCTTTTTTTATTATTATTTTTTTATTTTTATTATTATTCTTTTTGAAAGATGTTTCCCAACATCATCATTGCCACCTTTTTTTTTTTTTTTTTTTTTTTTTTTTTTTCTTTTGCCTTCACGCCTGAAGCCTTTATAATTATATATATATATATATATATATATATATTTCAGATGGTGCCAGAAGCATCATCATTGTTTTTTTTTTTTTTTTTTTTTTTTTTTATTCTTTTGAAAGATGCTTCCCCGCATCATCATTTTTTTTTTCTTTATATAGCCATCTGCAAGGTTGAGTTCGTGGGTGAAAACCCAGACGAGTCCGAGAGAAGACGGAGGAGATCTTTGGGTGTGAGTTGACAAACTTTGATTTTGTCAATCACATTCAAAGGCAGCAGCAGAGGCAAGCAGACGGATGAGATCTTTGGGTGTGAGTTGACAAACTTTGTTTTTGTCGATCACATTCAAAGGCAGCAGCCATGGCGGAGGTGCAAAAGCAGCCAGATCTTGAGGTAGTGCAAAGCGTCGAGCTTCACGATCGGCTAGTCGTTTGACAGCGGTCACTGAAGTTCTTCGCCGATTTTGACCACGGTGGCCAGAGTGAAGCTGCTTGAGGTTTGTTGGCAGCGTGAGGAGACAGAGGAAGAAGCTCCACCATCACCATTGAGCACAGCCTTACAGACCACCGATTTTTCCACGACCTTCGATCCAGTTCACCGCAGCGGGCTTCCTGTCAGAGCAGTAGTTGCCGGAAATTCCAATCACATCCATGTCAGGGAAGTCGTTCTGGAGGAAATCCAAAACGTTTTGCACACCTTTGGAGACCATGTTCATCCCCATAGCATCACCGGTACTGCAGATGAATCTCATGTACAAGTTCTTCCCAACAATGGCACACGTAATTGTCTGAAGCCTACCGAATCTGCTTGACCTGTAGAAAACCATGGACAAGGTGTCATAATTGTTGGGTTCTTCCAAGTAGAACTTCAACTCGGCAGCTCTCTTAGCAGAGTTGAACCTCACACAAGGTGCTCTGGTCATCCCATCTCTCAGCAACACACTGGTTGCTCCGCCGGACAAGTTGATAGCTTTGAAGGTTGACGGTAGCTGCTTTGCCCCCTTTCTGATTGGTGAACTTGTGGAGGAGGCCTATGTTTCTTGTGCATTTTCTTTGGAGTGACATAAGTCCATCCTTCAACTTCACTTGACTTGACTGACATGGTTTTGGAGCATGCCCCCAGCGGTTGAGGTGAAGATTTTGAGTTCAAAGAGCCAGAAGTGACGGTGGTATAATTTGTCTTCACCACATCATTAAGATCTAGCTCGATGATCCCTTTCTGAGCCAACTTCATGATGAGATCTTTTAGCACAAAGCATTTTTTCGTCGGATGACTAATGAAGCGGTGGAATTTACAGTACCTTGGATTGTCAGTACGGTTCATATCTTCTGGCCGTTTGCACTCAGGGAGGTTGATCACCTTTTTGTCAAGCAAGTCTTTCAACATGGCAACCACGTCAGAGTCGGGGAATGGATAAGTCTTCTCCTCAAGCTCCTTCAAAGTGTGTCTACGTATCTCTTGATCACGAAAAGCTTCGGTTTGAATCGCCTTGCTTCGTGTAGGGATTTTGACTGGAGTTGTGTTGACCGTCATTGCTTCCTTGGTGGGTTTCCACGTAGCCTTATCCACCTTTGGCCCCAAAACTTTGTCATTCTTGTAGTCGGCGATCTGTTCTTTCTTCCCATGACGGGTGATGCTTAACTCCATATCATGGGCGCGGGTGGCTAACTCCTCAAATGTTCGTGGTTTGATGCCTTGAAGGATGTAGTGTAGTCCCCACTGCATGCCTTGAACGCACATCTCAATAGCAGAGGTTTCAGAAAGCCGATCTTTGCAATCCAGACTTAAAGAACGCCATCTATTTATGTAGTCGACGACAGGTTCATCTTTCCACTGTTTCGTGCTGGTCAGCTCTAGCATGCTTACAGTACGACGAGTGATGTAGAAACGGTTGAGGAATTCCCTTTCTAACTGGTCCCAATTGTTGATAGACTCAGGTTCGAGGTCAGTGTACCAGTCAAAAGCGTTACTTTTCAGCGAACGCACGAACTGTTTGATGAGGTAGTCTCCCTCTGTCCCAGCATTGTTGCAAGTTTCAATGAAATGGGCGACATGTTGCTTCGGGTTGCCTTTTCCATCGAACTGCATGAATTTTGGGGGCTGATAACCCCTTGGCATCTTCAAAGCATCAATCTTCTTGGAGTAAGGCTTTGAGTACAGTATGGAATCATGCGAGCTTCCCTCGTACTGTGTCTTGATAGTGCTTGCGATCATCTCCTGTAGCTGCTGGATAGAGAGAGATCTCATGGATGCCGTTGCTTGGTCTAGCTTCGGCTTCTCTTCATCTTCCTCCTCTGGTGGCTCCTCTTCTTCTTTCTTTAATGGGCCAACATTTGGGTCGACTTTCACGTCGAGCTGCGCATCTAGTTGGTTGACGAGTGCGGCAATCTGCAAGTCCTTCTCTTCCACAGTCCGTGTGAGCTTTGCAATTGCTTCATTCATCTGAGCTAGCTGCTCCTCGATTGAAGTTGCTCCAGTGGTCATGACTTGCATGGTTGTACTGCCGCTCGAATCAGAGTCGGAGAGTAGGGACTCTGAGTATTTCTTTGGGCTCTCCCCTTTTGATGCCCTTAGCGAGGCTAGGGTGATCACAGGCTCGTACCTCAGGTGCTCTTGTTCCTTTGACAGAGTTAATGCAGGGGCGGAAGCTGCGGCAAAAAGATCTCTTGCCTTACTTCGGGTTATGATGCCCGAAATATCACCACTTGCGGCGATGATGTTCTTGTTCTTTGCTTTGATTGCAGGAACAGCTTGATCCTTTCTTGATGCCATTTGCGTTTTTGATGATTTGAGGATAGAGATGAGAGGTAGAGATTGTCCCACTGGGCGTGCCAAATTTGTAAACACGAATAATTCCTGAAACAAGCGACAAGAATACGTGTACAAAATATATATTTTGTATTAATGATTTTGGGGTTACAATCTCTTTGTAATTTGGTCCTCTGATTCTATCTTCGTAGGGTGTGGGTTTGTGGATGAGTTGTTGATCCAAAGGGCTGTCGGGGCTTGATCTAAGGATGCACAGTTGATGAATGGATCTTCAAGGAGCGTTGGGCTTGATCTTGAAGAATGGGTGTATGAGTTTGTTGAGGTTGTTGATCCAAAGGGTCGTTGGGGCTTGATCTCAGGATGAACGCGTGATGAATGATGAACACTTTCTTCAAGGGGCCGTCGGGGCTTGATCTTGAGTTAGTGGGAGTTCTTCAAGGGCCGTTGAGGCTTGATCTTGAAGGTTGATGGATGAGCGGATCTTCAAGGGCTTTTGGGCTTAATCTTGAAGAACGATTGGATGTGTGGATTTGTTGCAGTTGTTGATCCAAAGGGCCATTGGGGCTTGAACTTAGGATGAACGGATGATGAACGATGAACACTTTCTTCAAGGGCCGTCGGGGCTTGATCTTGAGTTGGTGGAAGTTCTTCAAGGGCCGTTGGGGCCTGATCTTGAAGGTTGATGGATGATGAACGATGAACACTTTCTTCAAGGGCCGTCGGGGCTTGATCTTGAGTTGGTGGAAGTTCTTCAAGGGCCGTTGGGGCTTGATCTTGAAGGTTGATGGATGATGAACGATGAACACTTTCTTCAAGGGCCGTCGGGGCTTGATCTTGAAGGAGGATTTGACGAAGAACGAAGAGTGCTTTCTTGATCCTTCGGGATTTGCTTGAGAGCTTTAGAGTTTCAAGGCTTGAAGGCTTTGGTGTGACATCAATTTCCCTTCCTTTCTTCCTCTTCCTTCCTTCCTTTCTCCAAATGAATGCCTTTGGCCTCCTATTTATAGAATTCCAAAACTTGATTTTTGGATTTAAATAATCAGATGAAATAAATCATTTCTGCCAGGTATTGACACGTGTCATATTTGATGACTTTTCCAATTTATTTCGATTTTTCGTTGAATCACACGCTACATGTAAAATTTATGTGACACGTGAACGTTGAAATTTTAATTATTGGTCAACATTCATTTCATCGAAATTTTGATGTCTACAATTATTATTCGCAGGGGCACTCAGTTTCGAACTTCCTATTTATCATATGATGTTTCGAGTTCAAATATGATGAATTTTGAGTTGATCAAAAATTTTGTTTTGCTAGAATTTTAAAATTGATCTTGATTGATCTGAAGTTTTTAAAAGAGGAGTAAAGTGACTCTTTAGACGCAATGAAAAGTATGACGTTCTAGGGAATGTTACCGGTATTCTAGTAAAGTTACTATACAATACTCCAAGTACATTTTCCCTCTTATTTTCTTTATAGGTTTAATGAGTATCATTTTCCCTCTATTTTGGAGTGCCAATAATAACTATCTTTTTACAATGACACGTATGAATTTAGTTTAGTTTTTGTGGCATGAATGATTTATTCGCCCATGAGAATTCGAACTAGAACGAAGAAATCTAGCATTGATTTATGCTTGTACACACACAACGTATAATGACACTAAGGGGTGAGAGAATGAATTAGTTTCAAACTCTCTATCTAAGAGATTCAAACCTAAGACCTCTCACTTACAAATGAAGAGAAATATCACTAGACAATAGTATTAAGTGGCCAAAACAAGCATTCATTTTAATTCTGAATTTTTCTTCTCTTTGCTTTTTTCTTTCCAAATTTTGAAAGGGTTATAAAATTCAAATGGTCTCAAGGAGCCCATTAGAGGATTGTTAGACATGGAAGAGCCCAATCCATTAAGTCGATTATTAACAAAAGTTTTTGGGCCTAATTGACAGGGCCATTAGACCAACATCAGATCCAATATGTAGCCTACGAACTGTCCTTTTGGGGCCTTTGGAGGTCCATGTAATTAGTTGGGATATCCTGTTTACACCTAAATTTTGTTCACATCTTTTTCTTTGCCCACCCTCACCTGAATTTCAAAATTTCTTTTGACACCCAATTAAAATTTAAAATGTTTCTAAATTAACCCTAAACTGCAAATTATTTATTTAACATAAAAGTAATAATAAAAAAATAAATCAAATAAAAAGGGGCAGCACAGTTCCCGTGCATTTGGCAGAATGGGCAGGTTAGTTCAATGCATGTTGCTCTATGCGCACATTAAAATAGGGATGAGCACCGGACTGACCCGATAACCCGGTCTGACCCAACCAGATAATCTGGCTTTTGACTAGACGAGTCGACCTATTTTCGAATCCGGGTTGAAATATTTCAGGTATATTCTGTTAATTCTGCTGTTAACTTTAATACCATATTAACATAATCCGACCCGAAATGTTGAGCTATGCATCCAGACCAAGATACACTGGCTGACACTCAGAAAGTTACGAAGCCATAAAGTGAAGATGATGTGAAAAAGTGTGAATAAATTAGAACTTTAAACAAACTAAAGCAAGAGTAGTGTGCGTGTTAGGATCCAAACGACAATGCAAAGTGTGAGAGCATAAGTACGAGTGTAGCATGAATATTATCATCAAGGTATGATGAATATTAATACAATAAAAGGAAATAACTTCCTATATTATTAAAAGTAAATGTTAGCTTTTGCTGCCAGAAGAGCACTGCCACTAAGTCCTATAAGGGTGAAAAACAAATGTGTGTGGTCCAGAAAGTAAAATTTTGTAAAACCGTTGTTTCCGTAAAAAAATAGTAACTTCTTGCCGTAAAACCTATATAGGTTCGAAAAGCTAATACTACTCATATGTAAACAGTAAAGTATTCAAACATTAGTAATGTGTCAAGGATACAGGTACTGAAATAATAAGCAATAATATTTGCAAAGCTCATCAAAATCATATAAGCACACAAGTTATGTAGATGGTAGCTAAATGAACATGTTGAGTGTGTAAGCTACATTCTTGTACTATAATCACATGAAGATTGGCCTAAGCGCTCGCATACGAGTCCTAGTTGCCTACTATAATCTAGGGATAGGCTGACACCTATTTTTGATCCAAAGTAAACATAAGAGTGCATATGAACATACACGTAAAACTGTTCATGGTCCAGATAGTCCAAATAAAAAGAGACACCATGCAAACATTTATGAGGAGTAGATATAGTAAGATACAGTACGAGAATGATCATATCACAGTTTGTAAACAACAAATAATAATAATAAGCTTGGATTTGATGAAGGTTTTAACTACAAAAGAGCAGACCTTGATGTAGCTTCAGAAAGGTCAGTTGAAAGACTTGAGTTACAAGGTGAACCTTACATCAGCCGTTCATATTGTGGTGGTATATTCATCAATCTGAGAAACGGTTGATCAATGCGACAACTAAAATTTGACTGATTGGCATTCCAAATTATCAAAAGATTTTGAAATTTGAAGCTGTATAGCATTAAATCTTGCGATCGTATTGATGTGCTGTTGTTACGGAATTTTTTTTCCAACTCTTTTTAGCTGAATGGTAGGTGTCACTCATTATACGGTGTGTGAGAACATGCTATGATGTGCTTTGCAATGGAAACAGTGGGGTTTGCGTCAAGGAGATCCTATGTCTCTGTATCTCTAGCCACATGTTGTGCACTATCTTTTCATATGAAGAGCGAGTTTTTCAATTTGTTCCGAGTTTCACTTATGGTCCTTCATTTATGTAACGCATCTCACGTTTGGTCTCCCTGCCAACTTTTTCGCATCTTCTTACACAAGTAGTGAGAAGATAAAGAGATGTCCCTTCCAAATTTTACACTAACTAGATCAAGTTGATCAAAACATTCGTTATCACAACATGCCTAGATCATGAATCATGACAGTGGTGAATAGATTGAAATTTTCATGTTATCTTTAGTTTGGCTTAAAGATTCGCTATGATATTAAAAGTCTTCTTACAAGACTCTAGTTGTACTTGATTCTCACAAAATTGAGGAATGCTATGTTGTCAATCCTTAGAAGATTAGATATTGGTAAGAGCACTTGATGATGACCTTTCTAGGAATTATATATTGGTAAGAGCACTTAGACAAAGTGCTAGCACTTTTCCACTTTACACCCTTTTTTCCACATGTTGGTGGACCTTATCTATCATTTCCGTTTTTCCTGCCTTATTTTTTCACTTTCTTTTGGCCCGAAATTTTTATTTTTTTTATTTTTTATTTTTTTTTTTTTGACTTTTCCTAAAAACCACCACTCTTTTTAGGTAAAATACATAGTCTAATCTCCATAATAGAATAAGAGCTTATTTAGAAATAATTTTAAAATAACTAAAAAAAATTTTGTGAAAACATTTTTGCAACAAATTCTTAGTTAAAATACAAGTGAATCTTAGAAAAGCATTTAAAGTGCTTCCTGAAAGAAGCACACAACTGATGCTTGTTGCAAAAAGCACTTCAAGTGCATTTGGAATCCAAAAATATTTTCTCTAAAATCGCTTATAATAATTTTAAAAGCACTTTCAAACCACCCCTAATAAAGAGGAAAACAAATCAAATACCTCATTATCTTCTTATTATTTTAAATTTGTGTGACATTTTGGACATCATGTTCTACAAAATGTTGTTTTCTAACGTTAGTCCTATGCTTTAGTAATATTGCTCTTCGTTTAAGAATAAATTATATGACTTTCATGAATGGTGAATTTGATACTACCTGACACTCATTAATGTGTATATATATATAGTTGTATAAAAACAATGTTGCTTTCTAATAATATGGACTAAGGCCTCATTTGACAGACCGTATAAAGGATCGGATAGGATTAATTATACGGACTCGGTCGTTTGGTGTTCACTCGTATTAAATAAGCGACGGATTAATTTATCCGGTCTGCTTATTTAACACGGTATACACCTGATTATTTAAACCAACCAAAAGGGTTGGAGTATTAGGGGTATTTATCATTAATAGTCAAAATTTAGCACACAAATTCATTAATATCAGTTTTTGTAAAACAATTCAAATATAGCTAAAAATTCACTTGAATAGAACCAACTACCCTCAAAATTAAAACTTAATTACACCTAAAACCAAAATGTGACATCCCACATCGCCCAAGGAAGTGATCCTTATATGTATATTCCTATCTCTACCTAGCACGAGACCTTTTGGAAGCTCAATGGTTTTGGGTTCCGTAGGAACTTCGAAGTTAAGCGAGTAGCGCGCGAGAGCATTCCCAGAATGGGTGACCCATCGGGAAGTTCTCGTGTGAGTTCCCAAAAACAAAACCGTGAGGGCGTGGTTGGGGCCCAAAGAGGACAATATCGTGCTACAGTGGAGTCGGGGCCGGAAAGTGGTCTCGCCCGGGCCCACATCACCCAGGGGAGTGATCCTTATATGTATATTCTCATCTCTACCTAGCACAAGGCCTTTTGGGAGCTCATTGGCTTCGGGTTCCGTTGGAAATCCGAAGTTAAGCGAGTAGTGCACGGAGCACTCCCATGATGGGTGACCCACTGGGAAGTTCTCGTGTGAGTTCCTAGAAACAAAACTGTGAGGGCGTAGTCAGAGCCCAAAGCGGACAATATCGTGCTACGATGGAGTCAGGCCCGGGATGTGGTGGGGGCTCGGGCCAGGATGTGACAATTTGGTATCAGAGCCTAACCCTGGTCGCGTGTGTGCCGATGAGGACGTCGGGCCCCTAAGGGCGGTGGATTGTGACATCCCACATCGCCCAGGGGAGTGATCATTATATGTATATTCCCATCTTTACCTAGCACGAGGCCTTTTGGGAGCTCATTGGCTTCGAGTTCCGTTGGAACTCCGAAGTTAAGCGAGTAACGCGCGAGAGCATTCCCATAATGGCGGACCCACTGGGAAGTTCTTGTGTGAGTTCCTAGAAACAAAGCCGTGAGGGCGTAGTCGGGGCCCAAAGCGGACAATATCGTGCTACGGTGGAGTCGGGCCCGGGATGTGGTGGGGGCCCAGGCGAGGATGTGACACAAAACCTAATCAAGCATCCTTGTTCCCCAGTATCATTGCTGCCATATTGGGATCTAGAAGCAACAGCATCAATTTTCTTGGACTTTGGATTTGAATCGTCATATATATATGATTCTCCTCACAGAAGAAGCCAATCACCATAAAATCGATCTAAAATATTCTCATCTTCCAACGCACTTGTCTAGAGTGATTTGTTGCAAAGGCCTTCCTCCGCCTCCCTCCTTTTCTTTTTGCCTTTTACAGATTCATAAAAAATAATTACCTGCTGAATGCTCTTTAAAAAATATCAAGAAGTTATAATTCTAACAAAATTTTCTATGAAATATCAATTAATTATCACACAAGAATATTCAAAATTTGTAGTTATGCGAAATTTTTATCATGATCTTCGTTGTAGGCTTGTAAATTAAGAAATGAATTTGATAATTTGATTGACTTAGTTTCCATTAGAATAAATACCTCTTTATTAAATGTTTAATTTCATCATGCTCCTCTCTATCTTTTCAAATTCAAATTGAGATCTGAAAATAATTAAACCCTAAAATGAAAAAAGAACACAAAGAGAATCTCTTTGGCGTTTGTTTTCTATTTTGAGGGTAATTTGGTATTTTGATGTGAGGTTTTGGCTATAAATGATAGTTTATATAAAAGCTGACAATTTTAAATTTAAGATATAAATTTTGGCTATAAACATAAATTTTGGCTATAAATGATAATTTCTCGATTATTAGTCGGTTTTGCTCTTGCAGTCTCGCGAACTCGGCACTCTCTTGCTCACTTTTTCTCGGCGCCATCGTCCTCCTCGCGCCTTCTCTCACCATCGTTGCCCTCCCCATCGTCGTTATTCCTGTCACCTTCTCTCGACGTCGTTTTCTCTCACTAACTCTGCTCTCCTCGTTCTCGTCCTCGTCATCCTCTCCTCGCGGCCTTCCTTGTCGCCTACTCTCCATCTGGTAGTTGGAGATGCCCACAAATTCTTTCAACGGCCGTCTTAGTCACACCAACCACTGCACAAAGAAAGTTTCATTCTTGCTTCAAAACAATCGAATTCGAATTGGGTTTTTTTTCAATACTACAGTGGGTTTCTAATTTTAATTATTAGTTGTGATATTTAGGAGCAATGGTGGATGCATTGAGGGGCAAGGGGGGGTCAACTAACCCCCCGAACTTCGGTGAACGTCTATGGATACCTTAGGTGCTGACCCTCCGAACTTCGGTGAATGTCTATGGATACCTTAGGTGCTGCCCTTTTAAAGATTAAAGTTAGCTTCATACATGCCCTCTAACCCCCTACTCACTTCAGGCCTACCAAGACTCGGTGAATGTCTATGGATACCTTGGGTGCTACCCCTTGCATACATTAACAAGTGTGAAATATGCCTTTCCAAATGACTTTAGGCCTACTAAGACTCGATGAAACGGCAATATGCATGCTATTTCTATTATAAAAAAAATTTGCACACTGCACGCGCTATTCTTACTGATCCCCCTAATATTATTTCCTGAACCCACCACTGTTTAGAAGATCTAGTAATTTGGCTATTTGAATTTAAGTGGGATTTGGGTTTATCATTTTGCTACCGTGATTTGGTCTGGGTTTGTTAAATAGGCTTCTCTTGGTTGAGAATTGATGATAATTAGGAAAAATTTATCTGGGCAATTTTTTTTATTTTAAATTAGATTTTGCTCTTATTTGGGGCTTTTTTATTTGCTTTTTATTTTCAAGATTAGGATTTGAAATGTATTTGGGTTTTTAGATAAAGAACACAGTTATTAGTTCGATATAATACCAAACGTCTAATTAATTTAGTCAGTACTATCCGACTAAATTAATTAGTACCATTCTAGTTACCAAACGAGAGCTAAATTTGTTCAGTACCAAACGAGAGCTAAATTTGTTGGCAGTGCACTCAATTCTGTGTTTAAATCTCCTATCTTGATATTATTTATATAAAACTAAAAAATATATATTGACGTGACGTGTGAGACATATAATTAGATTGGACCAAATAGTTAAAAAAAAATATAACATCTTTATTTGATAAGGTCCTTCATATATGATTAAAGTGCATCAAAATCGTACATATTGTGGTCCCTCATCTAACCCATTTTTTGACCATATCTGCCTTTTATAATTACTCTTACGGATTTAATAAAGAGATAATGAATTTGAAAGGCAGGCTTGTGATGACCATCATGACAAATAGAGCCATGATATACACAGAGGGAGCTGCCATGGGCTGGAATTGCCGGCCATGATAAATAAAAGTATACCGTCGATCAATATAAACAAACAGCATACGAATGTAGGACAATTTTTCGAATGAGGATCTTTTTTTTGTGAGGTTTTCAAATATTTATAAATTGTGTTCGTTTATTGTACATCATACGATTATAAATTATTTTTAAATTATTTTATTTAAAATTGAATACAAATAATATTTACAAAAAACTGATTACATGATGTACGATGATCATAGTGATGTATAAATTCCCAAAATTCTCACAAAAAATCAAAAAATGATCCTCATTCCAATTTTTCCATGACGCCCCAACGAACGGCTAGATTTGAACACTGAGATTGCAAATTGCTTTTAATGAAATGTACGAAACAATAATTAAAGGGGCAGATCAATAACACTATTTTTTTACATAAATATTGGCACAAATTTTTTGGGCTCACGTATTGTATTTCAACAATCTGAATCGTTTATCTTTTAAAACGTCATTCATAGATCATTTTTGCAAAAAAATTAGAGAAATCCAAAACCGTTAGAACATTCATTTGTAGTGAAGAAAATAGACGAATATGTTTCTACAAAAAAATTCTAATTCCTTAATCCGACGGTTATATTAATTCAAATTTAGGGTAATTTTTAATAGACATGATCTTTAAGAGAATACCTAAAACATAGATGATTTCGATCGTTGGAATACATTATGAAATAGTTCCTAAAAAAAACATGTATCAAAAGTTGTGTTAAAAAAACGAATATGTACCAATAATCAAATAGTTAAAAGAATGGGAACTATTATCTGCATTACACAAATCTCATTCTACACTCCTTACTAGTGTATTTTTCATTTTAATTATAAAAAGTTTAAAGTGCTAATAACAATTTCTAAAAGAATTATGATTTCAGTGAATTTTTGTAAAGATGATCTATTAATGAATAACATAAAAAAGAGGGACTCCTGATATTCAATTGTAAGCCTACAAAGGAAGTAATCATTTATCACAATGGTAGAGAAGAGTGTTGTTCTTAGATTATGATGTGAGTTTGAATTTCGTTGACTCTCTAATCTAACATCTAATATAACAAATTTATCGGATAAAAAGCAAAAAAAATTGTAAGCCTACAAAGTGGGTTAGCACCATTAGTTCATTAACTAATTAGCACTTGAGCCATCAAGGGCAATTGTTTTTTAAATTAGTAAAATTTTATATACAACAATATATTTACACTTAATATATTTACACAGAAAATAAAATAATTTTGAACTCGTCATGTATTTATGAGATTTAAACATAAAATCTTTTACTTTAAAAGTAAAGAGAAATGCTACTAATCATAATGCTAAGTAACAAAATAAAATATAAATATTAGGACTAGAGTAACACTACGTAAAGTTAAGGATTACATGAATGAACCCAGAAAATTAACTACATCTTTACAGCATAAAAGTATGTTAAAGAGCATATAAATTAGAAACAACTAATAAGAAAAAAAAAATGGAAAGTAAGGTACCTTTGAATTACAATTGTTATAGATTAGATATCAAACATTTTGTTGAATATTTATATCCTGAAATTCTACAATATTACACAAATAATTACTCCTAATTTTGGTCTTTACCAAAAATAATTAAAATAATAATTAGCTAACTTATAGTAGTAGTCACGAGTAGTCAGTAACTCGGAAACTCAGCTGAGTCGTCTCAACTCGACTCGCTCCACTCAAAACCGCCCCACACCTATTAACATACAGATTCGATCATTCGACCAAAAGCAAATCAACATACAGATTTATCAGCCAACCCTCGAAGCAACGGCCGAGATTCGCTCAAATACTCGAGCTGATTCAGAGCATCAACGTGGCAGCGTCTCTGGAGATCTTCGATGCTCAAGAACCGGCCGGAGTTACCAGACTCGGACCGGGCCAGGACCCGAAGAACCTCTTCGAAAAACGACTCGTCGCACGGGATGGCCAAGGGGCCTTGGTTGGCGAAGCCGTACTCCTCTTCGGCCTGTACTAGAAGCTTCTGGAAGATGGGGTGGTTCAGGTACGTCGCGCGCACGACAAACCGCTTGCAGCTGCTGCCTACGCAGATCGCCACGTGTCCCGAGGGGACGTCGGACGGCGCAGGTGCGGCCGTGAGGCGCGCCTTCTTGTGCCAGCGCTGTAGCATTTGACGGATTCTGACAATGCGTCGGAGTTTGTTGCATTTGCTGATCGCCGGCGACATTTTCCCGGAAAGCGTGGAAAAGAGTGGGAAAGTGGGAGTTGTTAAGAAAGAGTGTTCCGGGGAGCGGTTTTGGGAATTTGCTGGTGGGAGGATTATATGGGATGTAAAGAAGTGAAATGCCCCTGGATTTGGAGATATTTACGAGATTGTGCTTGTTGTTTTGAGTTGTTGGCGAGGCCATGTGATGGGTAGAGAGGAATGTTGACATGATAACATGGGTTTGGTGGACCGATGTTGTTTCTTGAGGGATGCGCCATGCCCCCATTCAATTTGAGATTAGATATATGCTTGATTGGCTCCTGACAACAAACAAACAATGGATACGCTTGATTGGGGGACACTTGCCTACCCGAGTACGGCGGTACACCATTTTCAACATAGACGCGTGTTATTATTAGTAAATGTCATGAAATGTCAAATTATACTCTATTGTATTAATTACTTTGTTGGGTACCCTAATTTCATGTATAACAATAGAATAACATGACATTAACATTCAACATAAATATTAAAATTTACATTTTATGGTTATATAATTATAATAATCAAGCTGTAGTTAATAATACATAACGACGTTGTTATCACTGTGGTAAGGTTGGTTTTTATGTTGTGAATGACCCATTACCCTATCAATGTTGGTTATTATACTTGAACTTGATTACATTACACTCAACGTTATAATGGTCACCTTATTACATTATACAGGTAGGCTATTATTAGGGATGTCATGAAATAATTACACATCATTGTCAGTTATTTACCTTCATGTCTAATAGTGTTACAACATGCTGTATATTCAACATCTGAATTACAAGAAAGGTACGGTTACACTATAGTCCTTAACATTTACAATTACACTATAGTCATTAACATTTACAGTTACACTATAGTCGTATTACACTCTAATTAAGGTCATATAATAATAATAATGATAAAGTTATAGTTAATAACAAATAATGATGTTGTTATTACTGTAACAAGGTTGGTGCATACCTTGTGGACTCCTTATTACACTGTCAAGATAAGTTATTATACGCCGATTCGATTGCATTACACTACCAACCATTTTTCTCTCTTAAACACTACCGCAGGCTAACCCATAGAAAAATATCAAAACGAATGTTATTGTGCTAATCTTAATAACTTTTTTTAATTATATTATTAATGTAAAATATTGTCACGGTGACATGTTCAGTGTAAGTAAGTCATCCTCGGTTGAATGGCTAAAATGAAAACGAACAAAGAATGATAAAGGTACTAGTAATGTGCAATAGGAAATGTAGGGAAAAAAATGAAGTAGGATTAGGGTAATTAGCTGAAATGATCAATTTTTGATATTTGGTGGTATAAATGATCAATTTTTATCATCTCATCATTATATCATCCTAGTGTGATCATTATGTTATCGTTATATAATCGATATTGCAAGAAACTTATTGTTTTCGCAAGCAAATGTTATAAACTAATCATTCCAGCTAATTGTCTAATAAAATAAGACTGTTTTGGGCGTACTTGGAGTATGTCATGGGCTTGTTGAGTGACCAACTAGCAACTATATGCAACTGGATTCTCTCTAGTAAGCGCCAAAAAATGAAAAGGCATTTTGCCAAGTTTGGTAATGTCTTCCAACTAACAGATGCAATGTGTATAGTAAAGTTAAATACAGTATTTTATTGGGTATAGATTCAAGTAACATGAAGGTGTCTGTGAAAAATTCCAATTAAAATTGGACCAAAGAGAGTGATATTTTATGTTTGATACAATTCTATTCGCTTTAAATCGAAAATCGAATGATGCGTAAATGTACGTATATGGTTTATATAATTGTTAAGAATGATCCCACATTAATGGGAAGAGGGATCTTGCATGTATTTATAAGAAGGGATCTGTCATGGTACCAGAGCAGGTTGTCCCGCGTGTGAAGCAAAAGGGCCACACGTGCTCCATACCACTCCGTTGTGTTGTTCACATGTTATGCTTGAAAATTCGTCACAAATGACGGGACGTGTTGAAAATGAATTCCATATTTATGGGAGGAGAGACATTGCATAGGCTTATAAGTAAGTTGGGCTATTCCTCATATTTCCAAATGGTTTTATGATAAAATCCCAACTTTCTTCAATAATTTAATGAATAGAATTCTATCAATACATTTAAATTATTCATGGTTAGATAATTTCAAGTGCTGATAGGAATAAAGAAGTATAAAACAACCAAGTTAAATTTAATTGAATTGTATTTCGTGGGAATCCTTATGAATTTCCTATATAGATAACTACTAAACCAAGATGGCTTTTTTGAGTAAAGCTTTTGTAGCAATAGTTTTTAAACTTTACCATGTGTCGTATTAATATTGGCCATTTTCATTAACACTGTTTATTTTTTCTATTAAATATAAGGATATATTAGAAACTTCATCCACATCGTTAAAAACAAAATTTTTAAAAAATGCGAAAATAAGAAAACGACGAAGAAAGAGAAAACTAAAAATATTAGATTATTTTCCCGTGAGAGAAAATTGAATGCATAGAAATTTTCTCTTCGGCAGTGAAATATGTGATTAGTTAGTTATCCAACCACAATTCAATCTCCTATTGACTTTGAAATTGCGTCACATAGTATTAAAAGTTACTAAAGTCCAACCATTTTCATCCATCATTTTGTTTTTGTAGTTTAAATATATTTTGTTTTAAGTTTTAGTTATTAATTTATAAACTTTTATTTGTTTTTAGCTTCTTCTAGGGTTTTTGAGAAAATTATAGCAATGGTTCCTCAACTTTAACCCAATTAGAGCAATGATCCTTGAAATAAAAATCCATGACCATTGGTCCTTTAACTCATTATCAAAATGTTTAGTTATAGTCTTTTTCGTCAACTCTGTTAAAACTTCAGTCAAAATAAATCACGTGCCATGCACATGAGGTCAGAATTAAGGGACAAATATGGAAACTAAATGAAAAAATGGTAGAAATGGTCCCTCAACTTTAATCCAATTGGAGAAATGATCTCTCAACTTTAACTCATTTAGAGCAATGGTCCCTCAATTTTAACTCAATTGTAGCAATGGTTCTTCCAACACAACTCGTTTTGACGGAAGTGCTAATGGAGTTGACGAAAATGATCATAACTGCACATTTTGAGGAGTTAAGGGATCATTGGTCATGTATTTTTAGTTGAATGACCATTTCTCCAATTAGGTTAAAGTGAGAGACCATTGCTACAATTTCTTTATTTTTTATGACTAATGGTGCAACATTTTGTCAAATTTGATGACTGGAAAACTAATATGTAAGTTCAAAAACTAAAATGAAATAGGGATACAATTCAAAAACCATTGCTACGATTAAACCTTGAGTAATAATAATTCATTAATTAACATTCGAGGACCATAAATGAAATCGTCATGTAATTCAGAAAATAGTCTAAAAATACCTTAAACAGATAAACCACATGTGAGAATTCCTGATCAAGGAAAAAGAAACTCACATACTTACGAATTACAATAATTGTCATAAATACGAACCTTGAGTCATGGGCATCCAACCAAAATGAATGATCACGACCCCTAAGCATTGTTCTAAAAACTCTCGCCTAGTGCTAGCCGACGTTAGGCAACCGGCCACCACATTAATTAATCTCTAAGCGTTTGAAAAATAATAAAGGACGCCTAGACTTGCCTAGGTTCCCACCTAGCTTGCCTAGAACCCCCTAAGTCGCGATTCTCACTTAGACAACAATTAGATAACTTTCATTTTGCCTTTTATTTTTTCAAAAAATTGTAAGAGACTTGTTGAATACTTGGATGAACACTCATTATATGCTTGTTTCCCATGTTTTCAATATGTTCCAATACTTTATAATCTATACGTCATTCTTTTTTGCAATTTATGCATCCTCATACAATTATGTAGGACCATGATTTTCCAAGGCTGGAGTAAGGCGGATTGGAATATAGTTACATTAGAAGTCCGGTCATAGACTTAACGTCTCCGAGTAGAGTCGGATTATCGGAGTAGTAGTGTCACCATCATCCTGTTCCAAAACAGTGGAGGAAGTTTGAGCGACTTTGGTGAGAATGGCCATCATCCTCTATATGGCTTGAAGTTCCTACAATCTAGGAATTGGCATGCACCATAAGTAATCACACTACTAAAGATGATGCAATCTATTACTAAATATCCTCTAGGATTCTCTCTGCTTAGCACAAGGATTATATCCTAAAAAGGTCTCTCTCATGACTAGTATTCTATCCTAAAAAGGTCTATCTCCTGACTGTTATATATACACCCATCTAGGGTTCGTCTCTGGTTGCACAATCATCACATTCTAATTCTCTTGCCGGCTTGAGTCTTATGGTTCCTTACTAATTTGACTGTCAAAAATCCTTTGGTTGACACCCTCGACGATCGAAGGCTTGCTCATGGTTGTTTGTTATTTTATATGTTACTTAGATTTGTGCCCCCATCATCCACGAAGGTGTGCGAATTGGGTTCCAACAAATTATGTTGTGCAATACACTTATGAAAGACCACAACCAACCAATTGTTATGAGGTTTTCCCATTTATCTGTATTTTTCAACATAAAAGTTGTGGGTTATTTGCAAAATTGACGGTCAATGTGTTTTTCAAATATGTGCTTCAAATGACTTCTAAACTTTGTGAAGTAAAATGCAGTTAATTCAACTATATATTTACAAGATAGAGCATGTTATGCATCCGTCTTATGTTTACGGTAAAATTTTAAGTTCAAATTTAACGAACAAGTGTTTGTCACAAGTTAAATAACCATAACAAAAAATGAAAGTGCATTCTGTTGTCAATCACAATGGTTTGTATTTTTTAATAACCGACTGCAATTTATAAGCTTGACAATTTGTTTGTTTTGTATCCTCCTACCCATGTTTTTGTAATCATATATCCGATTATATATTCTCACTGTCGAGGTAATAGAAAACGTTTATGATATCATTAATGAAGTGCATTCTAATCATTTTCAAGTGAAAAATAAAATCCTTCTTGATAAATGTGCATACGATTTTATGCTGGGAAATACCATGTGCTTCCAGTAAGCCTCATGAAATAAAACGACAAAATAATATGATAACAGACCGATTAATTAATTGATCATAAGTTAAATTATTCAAGTTAGTTTTGGCAACTTATTAGGAGGAGCATGGCATCTTAACTTTTTGTTTTTTGGCTTATTATATTTGATAATGATTCGATTAGAAAGTTAACTGTTTGTGTTTGCAGTTAAATGGACCACATGGCATCAAAATTTTATATGCACATACTTAAGTATAGCATAAGTAGGAATTAAGTTATAGCTAATATTCATTTCACCACACATTCATTTTTACAATATTCATATGTTCTTTCTCGTATACCCGCTCTTTGCACTCAAATTTATATTTTCTTTCTCGTCGATTAGCGTAATTTAGATTAATATCACCTAGTACAAAAGAATTGAAAAATTCAAGCTAACGATAATTTTACCTAATGATTTATTCATCTTTATTTTGTTAAAGGAAGTTCAGATTCAAATTTCATAGAAGACAATATTGTTGTGTTTTAAAATACAATATATTTACACCAAAGTGGAAGGAAATAACTTGGTTTTGAACTTACTATACACAAAATTCAAACCTATGACCTCTCATTTACAAGTGAAGACACTTTTAAGGAAAATGATTACCATTAAACCGTACTATTGAAAAGAAAAAAAAACTAAAAAAAACAAAATGAAAAAATGATTTGATGCCTCACACCTAATAAACAACAGATTGAGACATTATGTGGCTCTAAGCAACCCTAAATGAGTGCTTGAACTTTAGTCACAAGAAACTTTGGAAATGCTTAATTTTACTGGTGTGGCTTAGTGCTTAAGTCCACAAATATATTAATAAAGCATGAAATGGACAAATATATATTTTTTTTGTAGCGTTTTTTGTTTTTTCCTAACCCCATGATCTCTTGTCGACCAGTATCTTTTTAACACAGTAATATTGATTAAAATAGTAAATCACTGAAGATTTAGGGAATATATGATGGGAAGGGACCAATTTGCGGGGTGATTAGCTGGGCTATTATGGAGTCAAAGGATGTTTATGAAAGTCCAACTTCCATCTTTATGTAATAAAAATTAAAAAAATTAAAATTACAATGGAAATTGCTATTCAAACCTGAAACTTTCGTCTCAGCCTTAAAAAACATATTAAAACCTATTTATGTGGAGAGTTATCAGATACAGGTACATTGTTACTGTAGCACCTCGTTTGACAGAATGTTACGAAAAGAGAAATTTGCACAAATTGTAGTTGATTAGCACTAAATTTTACAGCAACAATATATCTGTGTCATATATGTTTTTTTCCGACACAAATAAAACCTCCGGTGTTTTATGTTGCAGGTGAACCGGAAAGTGCATCACCGACTCGGGTCCAGGCCCGGCTGAGGTAGGCTTCGGCCCATCCGAGATTTTTAACCTATAGCCCACAAGTACCTACAATAGCCCATCTAGACCAGCCCAGTTATCCTTAATCCATACCCTTCGGCCCAAAAAATAATCTTTTGCATCCCTTGTACACCTATGCTTGTCCGCTACTCGTAGTCATTCATTGGACTTCTTGTTGCTCGTGTAAGGTCATCTTTAGATTAATATATAGTTTTGTTTAGAATTATAGTTCTGTGAAAAATTATTTTTAAATTAATATTTTAAATTTATTACTTAATTTAATTAACCTATGTTTTTAATTTAGTCGTTAAATTTGAATCATTTATTTAACTAAGGAGTTGGGCCCCAAAAAATGGGTTAAGACTTTAGAGGAAGGCTACATTTGGCTAGCCTGATACCCTTTTAACCAAATAATGATCCAGTAGGCTACATAGAATTATAGTTCAACCATCGGTTGGAGATAAATTTTTAGGCAAATGATGTCTTTTTTTTGGTTTTTAGACTTTAGCCATGGGAGATGGCATAAGTTCCTTTTCTTTTTCTGCTATTTTTCTTCTTCATTTGTTCTTTCCTGCTTCCTTATTTTCTTTCTTCTTCTGGTCCAACCTCAAGAGTTGGACTTCTTCGTCGACATTTCTAATTTTTCTCCTCATCTTCCTCTACCATTTCCTAGTCTTTTTTAGACCAGACAATTTCTTACTACAATTTTCTAGTCTTTTTTAGACCAGACAATTTTTTGCACGATTCGTTAATATCATACTAAAATGACATAAAAATAGCGAATTTCAAGTCAATACGGATAACTAATTGGATCACTCGTTAATAAGCTCTTAACGAGTTTACGCATGGGTAACCATAAAGAAAAAAGTTAGTTTGATAGTTTTAAACTACTAAAAACCTATCTAGTTACTACAATGGCCATAGTATTTAATCTCTCATAAGTGAGATTAAAAATTTCAAAGCACATTAAAAATACAAAGCAATTTAAAAATACCAAAGCACATTAAAAAATCATATTAATTTATTTACAAGTGTGAAAAATGTGAAAAAACATGCAAACGTTCGTGATCACATCCTTTGCGCTTTGAGGATGGCTATATAGTCATTTGAATTTTTAAACCCCTACAAACCCTCATGTTGTGTTTTTAGGGAGTTCAAAATAAATAAAAATTCATAATAATGAATGTATAAATTAAAAAATATGAAAGAATATAAAAACACTCGTGATTGATTCTCTACGTTTAGACAATGGTTACATTGTCTTTTAGATTTTTAAAATCCTCCAAACCCTCATGAATAATTTTTTTTGTTTGAGTGAAAAATTAATAAAAGTTCATAATAATTAATGTAGAAGTGTGAAAAATGTAAAAAAAAAAAAAAATATACAATCGCATGTAGTGGCAAACTTCACAACTTTCGTTCAAGGCTTAACTTTGAGATCCATAATCATAAACCCTTATTTATATTTAATCGTCGATTGTCATTTACGCTTTATTATTCTCACCGAATTTTATTTTTTAAAAATATAATCTTTTAACGAATGTAAAAAAAATAACAATTCGGATGGTTAATATCAAGTTCCGATGTTCACCGTTAAAACAATAGATATTTAGGGACGTTTTGATATAAATGCCTCTGTAGACATCAAAATTTCGGTGAAATGAATGTTGACCAATAATTAAAATTTCAACGCTCACATGTCACATAAATTTTACATATAGCGTGTGACTCAACGAAAAATCGAAATAAATTGGAAATGTCATCAAATAGGACACGTGTCAATACCTAGCAGAAATGATTTATTTCATCTGATTATTTAAATCCAAAAATCAAGTTTTGGAATTCTATAAATAGGAAGCCAAGGCATTCATTTTGGGAAAAAGAAAGAAAAAAAGAAAGTGGGAAAGGAAGAGAAATTTACATTACACCAAAACCTTCAAGCCTTGAAACTCTAAAGCTCTCAAGCAAATCCCGAAGGATCAAGAAAGCACTCTTCGTTCTTCGTCAAATCCTCCTTCAAGATCAAGCCCCAACGGCCCTTGAAGAACTTCCACCAACTCAAGATCAAGCCCCGACGGCCCCTTGAAGAAAGTGTTCATCGTTCATCATCCGTTCATCCTAAGATCAAGCCCCAACGGCCCTTTGGATCAACAACTTCAACAAATCCACACATCCAATCGTTCTTCAAGATTAAGCCCAAAAGCCCTTGAAGATCTGCTCATCCATCAACCTTCAAGATCAAGCCCCAACGGCCCTTGAAGAACTCCCACCAACTCAAGATCAAGCCCCGACAGCCCCTTGAAGAAAGTGTTCATCATTCATCATCCGTTCATCCTAAGATCAAGCCCCAACGGCCCTTTGGATCAACAACCTCAACAAACTCATACACCCATTCTTCAAGATCAAGCCCAACGCCCCTTGAAGATCCATTCATCAACTGTTCATCCTTAGATCAAGCCCCGAAGGCCCTTTGGATCAACAACTCATCCACAAACCTACACCCTACGAAGATAGAATCAGAGGATCAAATTACAAAGAGATTGTAACCCCAAAATCATTAATACAAAAATATATTTTGTACACGTATTCTTGTCTCCTGTTTCAGGAATTTTTCGTGTTTACAAATTTGGCACGCCCAGTGGGACATCTCTACCTCTCATCTCTATCCTCAAATCATCGAAAAACGTAAATGGCATCAAGAAAGGATCAAGCTGTTCCTGCAATCAAAGCAAAGAACAAGAACATCATCGCCGCAAGTGGTGATATTTCAGGCATCATAACCTGAAGTAAGGCAAGAGATCTTTTTGCCGCGGCTTTCGCCCCTGCATTAACTCTGTCAAAGGAACAAGAGCACCTGAGGCACGAGACTGTGATCACCCTAGCCTCGCTAAAGGCATCAAAAGGGGAGAGCCCGAGGAAATACTCAGAGTCCCTACTCTCCGACGCTGAATCGAGCGGCAGTACAACCATGCAAGTCATGACCACTAGAGCAACTTCAATCGAGGAGTAGCTAGCTCAAATGAATGAAGCAATCGCAAAGCTCACACGGACTGTGGAAGAGAAGGACTTGCAGATTGCCGCACTTGTCAACCAACTAGATGCGCTGCCCGACGTGAAAGTCGACCCAAATATTAGCCTATTAGAGAAAGAAGTCAACGCAGAAGAGGAGCCACCAGCGGAGAAAGTTGAAGAGAAGCCAAAGCTAGACCAAGCAATAGCATCCATGGGATCTCTCTCTATCCAGCAGTTACAGGAGATGATCGCAAGCACTATCAAGACACAGTACGAAGGAAGCTCGCATGACTCCGTACTGTACTCAAAGCCTTACTCCAAGAAGATTGATGCTTTGAAGATGCCAAGGGGTTATTAGCCCCCAAAATTTATGCAGTTCGATGGAAAAGGCAACCCGAAGCAACATGTCGCCCATTTCATTGAAACTTGCAACAATGCTGGGACAGATGGAGACTACCTCGTCAAACAGTTCGTGCGTTCGCTGAAAAGTAACGCTTTTGACTGGTACACTGACCTCGAACCTGAGTCTATCAACAGTTGGGACCAGCTAGAAAGGGAATTCCTCAACCGTTTCTACAACACTCATCGTACTGAAAGCATGCTAGAGCTGACCAGTACGAAACAGTGGAAAGATGAACTAGTCGTCGACTACATAAATAAATGGCGTTCTTTAAGTCTGGATTGCAAAGATCGGCTTTCTGAAACTTCTGCCATTGAGATGTGCGTTCAAGGCATGCAGTAGGGACTACACTACATCCTTCAAGGCATCAAACCACGAACATTTGAGGAGTTAGCCACCCGCGCCCATGATATGGAGTTAAGCATCACCCGTCATGGGAAGAAAGAACAGATCTCCGTTTTCTGACCCAAAGTTGACGAGATCTCCCTCCTCTCCGTCAACTCCTCCTCCTTCAATCTGGATACTTATGGGTATATGGTTGCGTTTGCAGGGCGAAACTATGCTGCAAGGTCCCTTCCTACTTTTGTTGCTAATGGTACCTACACTGTCACCAGCTTTACCATTGTGCTTGAGTTCAACAAGGGCAGGCTGCAGAACTTGTACTGGAAAAAGGATGGGTGCTCTAAATGTTCAGTGAGCTCTGACTTTGTTTGCCTCAACAATCAGCACTGCGCCTTCAAGACCTCGAGCTGCAAAAACCATGGCGGCTCTGTGGATTGTAGCCTCGGAATCCAGTTGGCATTTTCCGGCACAGACAAGCACCTTTCGGTTCTTAACTCATGGTATGAAGTGGCAAACCTCAGGCAGTACTCGCTCTATGGTATTTATTCGAAATTAAAGACTCCCTCAGTAGCCAGTACAACAAGATTTTCTAATTTAAACGGTTTCTGCCATTAGTCTTGTAATTTTCCTACTGCCCGTACTCATTAGGTTTCCTCATCTGTTTCGTTGCGTTTAAGGCAAATAGTGTTGTAAATTAACTAACTTTGAGGATCTGTTTGTGATTACTGAAAAGGAGATCGATCTTCCGCCAAAACTGTCTAAGCCAAGCTCGACTCCAACGAGCTCCGACCCACCAAACAGAGAGGAAGGTTTGGGTTGTCTACGACTACATGCTTCTCTTCTAATGGCAGAGAGCCTGATTCCGTTGAGGGTCATCGGAGTCGACACATCAAGGTCCCAAAAGTTGCCGTCCCTCTACCCATATTTTTCTTCACCTCCGCCGGCTTTGCTGTTGCGGCATCGTCCGATTCATTATCATCATCACTTGCGAGACCCGGGGAGTTGGGTGTCTTGAGAAATTCTTTTCGATTTTATCCTTGCTATCTCTACCGCAACGGATGAGCTTGAAAGGTGAGAAATAGACGCATACTACGGTGATAGTTGCTATTGGGGTGAAAAAGCAGAGAACGCAGAGAGGCTTCAATGGTGGAGGAGCAAATGGAGACCAAGCTCCAACAGCAGCTTGTTGGCTGCCCGTCAACGCATCCACCGATCGCAACAACAACCATCCTTGCTGTCTTTGCCGCAAAGGCTTCGCTCAGCGCCGAAGTTAAGAAGTCGTCCGCAGTGTAGAAGAAGCTGCTGAGGAGCTGGAACGTGTCTGAGGCCATCTTGTCGCTCAAGAACTCGCTGAATCTCGACTCGACGAGTGGCTCAGCTACGGCGTCATTGGATGGGCATTCTACAACGTTGATTCAAGAGGTGTCTGAACAGAAGCCTTAAGGTCACTAAGTCTGGTGCGAAGAAAAGGGAATCTCTGGTCGGAGGGAGGAACTTCCTTATAGGAGCATTTTTATGCGACTTAATTGGCTTGTTCTCATGCATTTATGTTGTTTTTCCTTAGTTAGTTTAGTGTTTAAAGTCATTTTCGTGCAATTTCAGGTTTTAGTGTCAAAGTATGCAAAAAGAAGCAATTTGGAGTATTCTAGAGCATTTTTGGGCCAAGATTGGATAGTGCAAGCATGGAGGCATGAGGATGGACGAATTTGAAGGCTTGAATTCAGTTAGGGAGCTGCAAGGGGGCCTAAAAACCTTATTTCTAGAAGGCTTTATCTATTCACACATGGTGCCTAATTTCTGTATTGGAAGAACAAGCCGTCCTAGCTTGTCACTAGCCGTCCTACCTTGTCTCCTAGCCGTCCTAGCTTGTCACTAGCCATCCTACCTTGTCTCCTAGCTGTCCTAGCTTGTCACTAGCCATCCTACCTTGTCTCCTAGCCGTCCTAGCTTGTCTCCTAGCCGTCCTAGCTTGTCACTAGCCGTCCTACCTTGTCTCCTAGCCGTCCTACCTTGTCACTAGCCGTCCTACCTTGTCTCCTAGCCATCCTATCTTGTCTCCTACCTTGTCCAAGCCGTCCTACCTTGTCCAAGCTACACACATATATCCTTTAAGTGTTTCATGTATAGAATTTCTGGTACAAAACCTTTTGGTTTCAACTAAGTTCTAAACCTTTCCTAGCCCTATAAATAAGGGTTTGTAGCAAGGCACTAAGGGGATCACTCATTCACCCAATTTTCGTCCATTCATCTAGCCACACCACTCTACACATCCTAAAATCCTAGAAACACAATTCCAACCAAACACTACACCCTGCCGTGCCTATCCTCCATCCAATTCCATAATCCCTGATCCTAAAACACATCCCAACATCCCATCCACCTTTGTGCCGTAGCAAGGAGAAAGAAGGAAGGACTCTTGGATGCTCAAGCTTCGTCGTTGGTGCATTCTAGGTGTAATTCGTTTTATGATTTCAATGTTTAATTTATTTTCCTTTCATTTTGCTATGAACATGAGTGGCTAAAACCCTATTGGTTAGGGGTGATTTCGAAGCCATAACTATGTGTGCAAGTTGATTTGATAAATTCCAGTTATGAATTCTTGAATCGTGAATGCAATTGGCTTAACTGTGCGAGTAATAACGTATTTGTGTTTGTTAATTAGGGGTCAACACTTAATTGGCTTGCATGAATATGATGCTAGAATATAAGTTTGTTTCACATAATTGTCACACACTTATATTCACAAGTAGTGAAGGTTGCTAGTCACAATCGCGTTAAGTTCAATTCCTAGCATAAGTGTCATGATGTCATAGTCACAAGTGCTTTGTCAATGCTTATAGTTTTCATTGAACGTAATGATCTTTGATTGTATCTTTATTATGATGTCATGTAAGGAACTTTTGAAGAATGCTTTGGGTTGTCGTATGATGTCATCCAATTCAATAACACAAGGAAAACTTGAGAATTAACTAGTGATGTCACGGTTAATTTGGGGCATTGTCATTCATAATTCTATGAAGGAATAACTGGAAATCGAGTCATTTGCATACTTGTCATGTGTGGAGAAAGAACCCCTAACTAGTCCATCATCCATTAAAAACCCCAAAAACGTTTCAAAATCAGTTTTACTTTGCAATCTGTTTTCTCAACTTTAACTTCGTCCAAATCAAATCCCCCTTTACTTTGAAGTCTCAATTTAGTTAGAAATTGTTTTGGTTCATGTTTTTAAGTGTTTTGAGTCAAGTTTTCAACCAATTTCGTCCAAATTAGTGTAGGTGCTCAAAACTGCCCAGAAAGTGGTTTTTAGGCAGTTTTGAGTCTTCTAGTTGCTGTTTTGAGTTTTTGTTTTGTTTTAGTGTTTTAACTTTGGTTTTTCATTCTTTGAGTCCAAATTAGTGTTTTTAACTTTGTTTTGGAGTTCTTAGGTCAGTTTTCAAGAGTTTAGCAATCCCTCCTAATCCCCGGTTTTGAACGATCCCTACTTACATACTTTGCTACAATTGTCAGAAGAGGGTTTAATTTGTGTGCTTAATATATTTCGCATCACTTCCCGATAGGGTCGCAGCACATCGCCTCTTTCTTCAACCTCAACAGTGTGGACTTTGCTACTTGCCTTGCACGGTGACGCTTCATCAAGACCCTGCCACGCTTGCCATGCACACTCTTCTTCTTCCTCTTCATTCGTTTTGGCCACCATGATCAAAATCGGACTTCAGTGACCGCTGTCAAACGACTAGCCGGCCGTGAAGATCGACACCTTACATTCTACCTCAAGCTCCAACTCACATCTGCTTGCCTCTGCTGCTGCCTTTGAATGTGATTGACAAAACCAAAGTTTGTCAACTCACACCCAAAGACCTCCTCCGTCTTTTCTCGGACTCGGCCTGGGTTTTCACCCACAAACTCAGCCTTGCAGATCACCATTTAAAAGAAAAAAAAATGATGAAATCTTGGTGGACAGCACCATGAAAAAAAAAAAAAAATAATAATAAAAAAAAAAAAAAATTATCAAGTCTTTCATGGTGGAAGACATAAAAAAAATTATAAAGAAAGATAATGGTGGAAACCATCAGCCCATTTTGAAAAGAAGAGTAAAAAATTAAAAAGAAAAAAAAAATATAATAAAAATAATGATGGTGCTTCTGGAACCATGTGCAAAAAGAAAAAAAAATATAATAAAAAGAAAGAAAAAACCAATGGTGGTGCTTCTGGCACCATCTGAAATATATATATATATATATATATATATATATATATATATATAAATGAATGGTGGATTAGCGACACCGAAAGCAAAGAAAAGAATAAAAAAATAATAATAAAATAAAATAAAAAGGAATGATGATGGACGGTGATGTATATGTTTTATCTGTATTTAGCACAATACACTGAATAAAATAAAGCATGTCCATTAATTTCCAAGAAATTACAAGTGCGTACAAAAAAAAAAAAAGATGGAGCTTTCACAAAGGTTGTTTACGTGAAGCCCCACTACTTGGCCAAACTCCAGGAGCGGGAGGCACCGAAGATAGATCATTCGAGGCCCCAATACTTGGTGGAACGCTAGATAACGCAGGAAAAATGTGCCTCTGGAAGAAAGACGCAAGCTTTTGACGGTCACTTTGAATTCGACCTTGAGATTCTTGCATCTTATCAAGCTTCCTCTTCATGCCTGTCGAATAATTATTTGCAAGCACGTGCAAACTTTTATTCTCGTGCTTAAGCTGTTTGATCTCTTGCTTGAGATTTTCCACCTCTGCCATCAATGATTCAACCTGACGGATCGAGCAAGTAGGCGTTGGCCCATGTTGGACACAGAGCCCGCACACTGAACACTGAGAGCTAGGGACTCTTGAACGGCCAACTCATCGGACCGTCCTGAAAGCAGCTGACTATCTTTAGGATTGAGGAGGTTCCGAGCTACTATCGTAGCTGTTGTTGCATCCGTCATCACAGAGTCTTCACCTGTAAGAGGGCCATTAGAAGATAAGAAAGACGGGCACCATACCTTACCCTGACGTGGCGTGACCGGATCACTGCTAAGACTCAAATCTAAGCAAATGTTAGATGGGTTAGATGGGTTAGCCATTTTTCAAGAAGTTAAAAGAGAAGGGTTGGATGGAGTAAAATCTCAACGGGCCGGAGACAATGTTCACGTATGGGCAATCTTCAAATGTGCATGTTAGAGGTAATCGATCATCTCTATAAAAGGAGAGGCGACACAATCACCGATTCAGAATTGAAGAGATACCACTCTTCAAAGCCGGATTTTCCTGTGTAAAGAACGGCCAACTCTTCAGACACAATCTCGGCTTTCCAGATAAAGCGTTCAACTTTGTCAAAAGATCTCTGACAAAGTTGAAGACGCGTAGAGGTCTCGCGGCTTTTCAGATAAAGCGTTCAACTTTGTCAAAAGATCTCTGACAAAGTTGAAGACGCGTGGAGGTTGCCGACAAGCGTGGGTGACAAAGCTGCAATCTCGGCTTTTCAGAAAACGCGTGCAACTTTGTCAAAAGATTTCTGACAAAGTTGAGAACGCGTGAATCTTACTGTTTCAATTACTCAACAGTTGTCGACAATGGTAAAGGAACAGTACCATCACTTGCTATTGGGAAATCCCTATATATGTCGACCTTCATCTTTTATGGCAAGGCAGACCTGCAAAAAAAAAAAAAAAAAAATGCCCAACTCTTCCTCACCTCTGAGGGCGCACTCCCAGCAAGCCTTCCGAAATACTCAATTTTCTTTTTCCTCAAAGAAGATACCAGATGCCTGGAGTACAGATAAGGCAGGAGGAAACGGTAGATCGAAGTATGTGGAGGCAAGCACAACAAATATATGTGCTGATTCATTCGCTGCTTCTTCAAAAGCAAAAGTATCTCATATCATCAAGGGCGAAAGCAAAGGTATCTCATATCATGCTTTTCCCTATCTTTTCCTTTGCCCTTGTTCTCACCTGCCAAGACAAGAACAGAGAAAGCAATATGTCGGAACCTCCACTCAAACTTGCGCTGCCACCAAGAAGTGATGGTCCATTCAAATGCAAGGTTTGCATTCCACTCCTGTATCAGAAGACAAATACTACAACAGAAGATGCCAAACCTGCATAAGGAAATACCACTTCTGCAAAGGGAGCAAGTAAGGCAAGTGAAAATGATACATCGAAGCATGTGGAGACAAACACAACAAATATATATGCTGATTCATTCGCTGCTTCTTCAAAAGCAAAGGTATCTCATATCATGCTTCCTCTATGTCATTTCCTTTGTCCTTGTTCTTACTCGCATGGCAAAGTGAAAAGAGCAATCAGCCGACACTTGGAGTCAGTCTTCCGATCTGGAACCGACTACCTAGAATCTATTCCCTGGTTGCTTACCTAGCGTTGCTCTCGAGTAGTCATCTTCAACGGTTGATACACTTCCAGAGAAGGGATCACATCTACTTGGAGAACAGCTAAGACGAGTGACAATGAAACATCAATCTTGTGGATCGTCACCAAACGCAACAACTGCATATGCTGAGTCATCCTCTAACCCTCTTCAATACGAATTGGAAAGATTGAACAAAGAAACAGGTCATCACCTCCACCTCGTGCTTGCCTGCCATGTGTCTGAATCCTGAAACCACTCATGGTCTTATTTCTAATTCAAGATCAAGCCTCGATGGCCCTTGAAGAACTCACAAGTCCGATTCAAAATCAAGTGTTCACCACCCTTGAATCAAATTCAACTCCAGATAAAAGGAGTAAGTTCAGACCTTCGGAGGAGACCAAAAGAATCCTCCAGCCCAGCTCAAGATCAAGCCTCGATGGCCCTTGAAGAAATTTCCAGCCCAATTCAAGATCAAGCCTCGACGGCCCTTGGGTTGACATCTACATTAAGGGACTTCAAAACGCATCTTCTACACGTGACAAGCACATGTTTACGACGCGCCTTGAAGTGGGGGCATTTGTAGACATCAAAATTTCGGTGAAATGAATGTTGACCAATAATTAAAATTTCAACGCTCACGTGTCACATAAATTTTACATATAGCGTGTGACTCAACGAAAAATCGAAATAAATTGGAAAGGTCATCAAATAGGACACGTGTCAATACCTGGCAGAAATGATTTATTTCATCTGATTATTTAAATCCAAAAACAAGTTTTGGAATTCTATAAATAGGAAGCCAAGACATTCATTTTGGGAAAAAGAAAGAAAAAAAAGAAAGAGGGAAAGGAAGAGAAATTTACATTACACCAAAACCTTCAAGCCTTGAAACTCTAAAGCTCTCAAGCAAATCCCGAAGGATCAAGAAAGCACTCTTCGTTCTTCGTCAAATCCTCCTTCAAGATCAAGCCCCAACGGCCCTTGAAGAACTTCCACCAACTCAAGATCAAGCCCCGACGGCCCCTTGAAGAAAGTGTTCATCGTTCATCATCCGTTCATCCTAAGATCAAGCCCCAACAGCCCTTTGGATCAACAACTTCAACAAATCCACACATGCAATCGTTCTTCAAGATTAAGCCCAAAAGCCCTTGAAGATCTGCTCATCCATCAACCTTCAAGATCAAGCCCCAACGGCCCTTGAAGAACTCCCACCAACTCAAGATCAAGCCCCGACAGCCCCTTGAAGAAAGTGTTCATCATCCATCATCCGTTCATCCTAAGATCAAGCCCCAACGGCCCTTTGGATCAACAACCTCAACAAACTCATACACCCATTCTTCAAGATCAAGCCCAATGCCCCTTGAAGATGAAGGAAGATTTGTGAAAAACATGTTCATTTAAGCAACATCAATAGCATGCAATTAACAATTAAAGGCGGAATCATGCTTGTATGCACTTAAAAACAAAACATTTACCCATGAAATTCAAAGCCTAGTAGATAGGTGAACCAAGACTCAACTCAAAACAAAGTGAGTTGAGAAATCAATACCTTTGTAGATTCCTCTTTGCATAAGCAAAGACTAATCACCCAAAGAGAGGGCCTTCATTCCTTGCATCTTAGATCCATGGATTTGGATGGATGAAAAAGTTTCTCCAAGTTCCCAAAATTGAGAACCTCTAATGATTCATCACCAAGGCATAATGAAGAAGAAATGAGTGACCTTGGAGGAGTTTGATTGCTAGATAATCCCTCCAAGGTGGCCTAAATTTTAGAGAGAAAGGAGAGCTTGTGTTCTCATCCTTTCCCCAAAAATTACCATATGTAAATTTTAGGCTATAAAGTCCTTTATATAGTCCCTTCAAATAAGTGACCTAATGGACCAAAAGCCCTATTATTCTAACATGGCAAGCCTATAGGGTTTATTGGGCTTTCAAGCCCTTTGTTTATTCAAGTTGTCATACAACTTGAGTTAATGGGCTTGACATTCAAATCCCATTGGGCCTTGCGGCCCAAAACTAACCCGAGGTCTTTAACGAACTTATTCGTTTGATTAATTAACATATTAATTAATCCTAGCCTTAGATAAATAATTAAACCATTTAATTATTCTTACTCATCTCCGTTGTTTCTTCAAACTCTACCTTACTCGGTGAACGATCCATTATGTTCCTTTTAGCGAGGCAGTGGGCGATTAAAACTCTTTCTAATCGATTGTGAATTGAAACTTACTTTCAATTCTCCCGTTAGTGATAATACACTTTTAGGGCTTCCACAAACCATGGTTGACGCCTAGCAGCATGTCATGGTTACCCAAGCTAATCAGAAGAGGTGGTGAACCTATTCAGTTTTAGGATTACAAATGCAATACGGTCTTTCTCTAATACAATACTCTTGACCACATTGTTTGGTTTGATAGTTTATTCATGTCTACTATCCAATGTGAGTCTTGTGCTTATATGATTACCTTGAATGTGATTTGGAACACATTCCTAAATCTCATTCATACTTTGGCCAAAGATTCTTAATCATATCATAGAGTATTCTCCCTCAAACAGTTTGAAGGTTAGAGATCCCTTGTTGCGCATTCACTTGCCTCCATGGCTAAGTGGCTTAACCCCAACGATGCCATGGACACCCTCCTGATGGAGTGACTTTGACATAATCAAAGATTAAGGACCTAACCACAAGACAACTGTGATGCCTCAGGTCAAAAGACTAATTTGCATTATCCCAACCATGAGCTCTCATGTGACATGAATATGAGAACTCTTCGTTGATCGTGTTCAGTGAACTCATTCTCTATTGAGCACCTACGTACTTGTCTTGATGTCACACACACCAATGACTCGAGACTAGTCACTCTCCCTGAGAGAAGATATAGCACGTACTGATCTTAACGGACTGTCAATGCCCAATTGACAATCCTATGATCAGGAATGTTTAGGATGTGTCAACGAAAGAATGGTCTCATGAATCTAACTTCTTTAGATCGCATTCTTCCAATCACATATTTCTTGGACTTATCATTTAAGCATATAACATTTATATGAGACTGCTCAAACAATAATGTTTGCCCTTAATATTAAACTAGATTAGTTTAACATGTGAAATGTCCATAAAGTATCATCATATGATTGGTTTTAGGGCACATTTCCAACAGAAGATCCATTCATCAACTGTTCATCCTTAGATCAAGCTCCGACGGCCCTTTGGATCAACAACTCATCCACAAACCTACACCATACGAAGATAGAATCAGAGGATCAAATTACAAAGAGATTGTAACCCCAAAATCATTAATACAAAAATATATTTTGTACACGTATTCTTGTCTCCTGTTTCAAGAATTTTTCGTGTTTACAGCCTCGTTTTTAAATGTCATAGATTAAACATCTATTCCTTTTGCAAATCTGATTAAACATTTTCCCTACAATTTTAGTACTTTAATTTTATTTCATTAGAAGTCTATTCACGTTAGCATTCCCTTTTTTCCTCCTATTTTTTATGCATCTCTTATTATGATGATTTAAGATTTTTTTTATTAAAATATTTTTTTTAGTAAATTAAATAGAATGTAACAAATCTCGTTGTTAGGTACGTTTGGTTATATCAGTACGTTTGATTATAATGGTACATTTTGTTACATGATACATTTGAATTTTTGGTCCATTTGGCTTCTTGATGCATTTGAATTTTTGGTCCATTTGGCTTCTTGATACATTTGAATTTTTGGTATGTTTGTTTTCAAAACATAAGTTTTATTCCTAATAATGAGGAGTTACTTTTAATTAATTATTTTTTTTTATAGAAAGAGTCGTTAACAATGTAAGAGTTTAAATTACTTTAATGTTTTTATTTTTTTTTTATAGAAAGAGTCATTAATCAACGGACAATAGTCTTTTTGTTAATTCAAAATTATATGATTTATCGTTATTATTTAGTATTATCTACAATAATAAGGATTTATCTTTGATCAACTAAAAGTTGTTCCAAAGGCTTATCTACCAAAAAACAAGACTATCTAGAACATTGTGTATGAATCAAACATATTTTTAAACATTCCAAAAAGATGAAGATTTATTTTAATATATTTTATAATTGAGTACGTTTTAATTTGGGTATGTTTTCGTTTGACGTTGATACGTTTTCATTTAATGTTGGTACGTTACCAATGGCGTAGGTGTACATTTAGATTTGAAAAGTTTAAATTTTTAGGCTTAAATATAGTTGAAATTATTTAAAATATATAGCAGATATTTAAATGTAAATTAATTTCAATTAATTTGAAGTAGTTCAAGTCTGAGTATTTTAATCAAATGTTTCAAAAGCTTAATCAAAAACTCAAAAAGTATAAATGTTTAGTCTACAAAAGTTTAAAATGAGGTATCTAATTCTAATTTTCTCTAGATTTTGTCCAGCAAATTATCTTCCTCAGTGTTCCTCTTTAGAAAAAAAAGTATAAATAATAATAATAATAATAATAATAACAAGACAATATCCTCCTCTTGTTCTTGCCTCCTGCAACTTTGCATTCCCTCGCTCTCGACTCAAAGCAAATTCTTGAAAGTAAGAATTCAAGACACAAAAAACAAAAAAAAAAATCAAAGAGGAGAAGAGAAGAGCGAGCTGGGATAGAATACAGCAATCAGCAATGCCAAACTTGGTCCTCCACCACCCACCACTCACCCCCTTACTTTCCCACCTCCCACCATCATCATCAAGCTTTCCAATTCGGACCCAGAAATCAACGGCCTCGTTTCCCCCAATAAATCATGCGGTTCTGCTCCGTCGGCGGCCCAACACCATCAGGTGCATGGCGAACCCGCGCAGAGTGGCAATGGTGGCTAAGCAGATAAGGAGGGAGCTGTCTGACATGCTCTTAACTGATAAGGTCTTGCAGTACGCTATTCTTCCTGAGGTTTCTTTGGGTGCTGACCGTTACCTCTCTTCGCTAACCACCATAAGCGATGTTGAAGTCTCCACCGACTTGCAGGTACATAGTTACTTGCATATGTACGCTTCTTCGTTGTTTTGATTCTGAAATTTGGCTGTCTTAGGTTGAAATTGTAGAGCTTTTCATTGCTGTGATGGTGTTTTAGGAAAATGGTGAGGCATCAGAGACGATTCGGGTTGTTTAAGGCTGTCTTAGATTGAAATTGTATACCTTTAATTTGTGTGATGGTGTTTTATGGAAATGGGGAGGCAGGGGAAACAATTTGAGTAGCTTTAAGTTTTTGCTTATGTGTTTTCGTGCTGTTTTTGTTCTTCCTTTGAAATGGCAATAGATGCCCCCATATTGCGTTACGTAGAATTGCTTTTATTTTTCGCGTTCATGTTCATATGGAAAGTTACAAGCCCCGGGTTTTGTACCCGTTTCTGTTGAACTGAGTAGAGTACGTTTCTAAGATGGTACTGGAGGGAAGAACATGTTCCAAACTTTTCGTTGCTACCAAGCTCCTGAAATGTGGTTACTGTCATGTTGTTTTCGATAGTTACAAGCCCCCTGATTTGCGCTCGTTCGTCTTCAATGCATTCCAAATACCTTTTAATGCCATGTTATATCATTTTTCAGTTATGTTCGAAGTTGTATTATCAATTTCCTTGACATTGTGCAATTAAAAAGTCATCACCTTATAGTGGTTGTGTTTCTAAATGTTGCGTAGGCTACAAACTACTGAAACTGTCAAGATAAACTCCCTTGTGTGGAAGTTCTGTTTTTCCCACGTGATTGCCTCGATTATCGACTTGGCAAGCTCCTGTAGTAGCTTATGTACATTGTAATCACGCTTATATGTGACATTATATGTAACAAACTTGCGCTTTGCTATTTGTATCTTTCTTTAGGCCTTGGCTAAAATGGTTAAAAGTTGTTTGATACGCCCAAGGTTCAAAACTTTTGTATACTTTAAAAGGATGCCCGACTTTGGTCATATACCTTCATTGGTCAAGTACTTGCTATCTTGTTTGACCTTTCCTTCTTAGGGAGAATTCTGTAGCATGTTTAACAGTTCCTGTTAATTTCCCATTTTAATGATACTAAGGAAACCTTCTTTACCAATATTTTTGGTTGTTTCAAATAGTACCTACCTTCAATGCTTCAGCAAAGATGGTAATCTTCATCATGTGACAAAAATCTATGGTTTTGGACTTCTAGTTAACTACAGTTTGTTTATTTCACTACAGGTGGTTAAAGTCTATGTTTCTATTTTTGGTGATGAAAGAGGGAAGGAGGTTGCCCTTGCTGGGCTAAAGTCAAAAGCCAAATATGTCCGAGGTCAATTAGGAAGGCGTATGAAGCTGCGGTTAACTCCTGAGATACGCTTCATAGAAGATGAGTCTCTAGAGAGAGGAAGCAGGGTAAGATTAATACTATACTATTTTCATTGGATATGATTATCTACATATTTATAACCAAGGAAAGCAACACAATTGGTTCCTCTTGCATTAATTAAGGTTCTGATATATGTTGGTCAAAAGTATAGCCAGGTGTGATTGCACATACAGGTTGACAAGGCTTGTTAATCATGGTATTCTGCTTTGGAATTGAAGCAGGAGTATTTCGTGACATAATCTACGAATGCCAGTTGAACTGAACATGAAGTTACCAGACTTTGGTTGAGCATAATGGATTAAGGCCAAATATTGACCAACCCATTTAGAATGATTATGGCCAGTTTGTGTTTCTGGTTGATCCACATAACTGACAATTGATCCCACACAATAATCGATAAATTCAAACAGGATGTGTCAACCCTTATGATGCAATCTGTTTACCATAATGAATATTAAGTCCTACACAATATGAATGAAAGTCAGTAATACATTAGTTTGATCATCCATGCTTTTGTCTATATTGTTGTTTGTGATATAGTAAACTGAACTAATCTATATCGATTAGGATTATTCTATTTTCTGGATCAATTTCAGGTTATATGGTTAATGGTTATACGTGCTGTTTCAACCTATCATGAACTTTTCTCTTAGCGGGTTATGTGGATTGTGTCATGTAAAACGAGCACCTGTGAAAGAGTATTAATAATACTCTTGTCAAAATTATGGAAAGTAAAATATGCAGCATTGTAATAGTGGTCTCATAAATAATCAACTTGTATGGTTTCTTTGAGTGATTAGCAAATTAAAAATCAAAAGAAAAAAGGTTGAGTTGCCTCTAGGTTGCTTATGCATCCTTGAATTGCAAAAGTTTTGTCGCGCAAGATAATCGTTATTTGGACATTTTCCAACGACTGCATTCGGTTTTCTGTTTATTACTTGGTTATCTTGACTGGACTTGTGTGCTTGTAAAATTGCTTTTAAGGGGGTGTCAATATATGCTAATACAATACGTGAATGCTGAACCATTTCAGGTGATTGCTATACTAGATAAGATAAAGAATGAAAAGAAAGATTCAGAAATTCAAGATGACGAACAATTGGAACCATCCGAGGCACCTGAGGATGACGGAGATTGGGAGGGTGATGACCCTGATGAAGACATTATATACATAAAGTAGTTACTCCCCCTAGTTTCTGAGCATAATGCTATCTTGGATTGAGGCATGGCTTTTGCTTTTCCACAGGTTTGTTTCATTTTCTTGACTTTCTTAGTTGCAGCGGGTTATATGGATTGTAATCAGAGTTAACACTGCCTTGTATTGATGTAGAATTTACAGAAATTTACGTTTTAATTGTTTCTTTTCAAGTCACTGAAATCGGCGGCAGACATAATTTAAATGAAGCCGATGACCTGCAATTTAGTTTGGTAATGCTTGGTCTATTTAGGTGCAATCATTGCGTGGTTGTTGGGATCTACTTTAGGAAAGATTAGTAATGGTGCAATATTGATCTCTGAACATGTTTTCAGGGGGTTTGATCTCTGAACACCTCCCTCCGGAGGGGTTTGTTTGGGGGTTGGGACTGCTTGTAATGGTGCAATATTACACACGTTTCATTTACTTTATTACGCTCGAAATAAGTGTTATAGTATGTTGTTTATCTTGTGTGATGCAGGCGAGCGCCATAAGTCACAAGGCTAACCTAGACAGAAAAACTCTTCACAGCTGGAGCCCCATCATCTGAATCACGCGCTTCGACCATGTCATGCCTTGTAAAATTACCTATAATATTTTTGTTCGTTTCTACAGGAATGCTTGTGATTTGCTTTTTGTTTTGGTTATCTGAATCCAGAAGCAGAAATTGTGGTATTTAAAGTGCTAGATAATTCACGAAATTGACGATCCACATGATGCGAATGGATATTCTACTGTTTCTGTTCCACTAGGGTCGCTTACTTTCCGATACCACCTACTAGTTACTTACTGATGGACACAACTGAAAATTTAGCATTAGCATATCAACGAGCCTTGGACTCCGTTCACCCCCATGTCGGGAATTAATGTTGTATGATTGGAGTCTCTGAGTAGAGGTAACGATGAAAAAGAATAAATTTTTTTCTAGTGGTGCAAAAACAAATCTAGCCCTTTGGCGATGATGGTCACACCACCACGTCTCGTGATGACAAGATGTTCCGAATTTGCACAAATTTAAACGCATTTGCAATCGTTAACGTAAATTCTGAACTCGGTGGGTTATAATTTGAGTGGATGCGTAGCACGACATCAAGGGGTATGCCCTATAAATGTGTCTCCACCATCTTATAAATTGATGATGTTAAGAGTTTCAACTTGTTCAAGTTTGGTTTAGGTTTGCTTTTCCCAGTCATGTTGCTCCTCTAGCACCTTGGTTTCCCTTACAGGCAAAGTTCTTCACCACTATTTCAAGTCAGCCGCAAGTTAGGACCATAAACCGCCCTCAGATATGGTGCTCTGCTACCACTTGATACAAGGCTTCTAGTGATAGAAAGATGGAATCATTGCATAACTTTTGGAAATGAATTCCTGAAAACGCAAGAGAACTTAAAGGGGGCGTTTTTTTGCCCTCACTAAGTTGGACTGGACTAGCTATTAGTCCAATACTGTGTTTGTTCCATGCTGGGACTAACATTAATGAGACTAAATGGGACTAGCATGGACAAAACCCTTCACTAAGAGGTCTTAGCGAGACCCCCCAATAACCATGAGACTAGCTAAGACTATCCTCTCTTTCTTGTCCTCGTCATGCTCAACGACCACTCTCGACAGACTCCTCTTCATCTCCGGTCACCTAAATCAATCATTAACTTTTCGACTCTCTCTCAGATCCATTTCACAACCAACTTTCATACAAAATATACCAAATTGAAGCTGGGAGTGACAAGATTACTATTTTACCTTAATCGAGGCCAAAATGTGATCGAATGTGGCTGAAAAATGGCCTGGAAGTCTCGGCCTGTTTGGGCTTCTTCAAATACATGACAGATTCGAGCATTCAAAGCTAAGATCTCAGTCCAGGGATGGTGATGAATTTTTTGACGGTGCTAACTTCATCCAATTTAACGAGGAAATGGTAGGAAAAAATGAAGAAAAAGATAAGATCATAATAAAATATTAATAATTTATATATTAAATAATATAATATTATAATTTGTTATTATCCAGCTTCTTAGTCCAATACTGCACCAAACGCTTCACTAAGTTAATCCAGTTTAGTCTAGTCTAAGCCAGTCCAGCTTAGTCCTTGAAGCTAATCCAGTCCGAGATAGTCCAGTGCAACAAACGCCCCCAAAGAGACGTAGAGAAACAAAAGGAAGAAGCTTGTTTTTGCTTTCCAAGCTGCTGCCTTAAATGTTTCCTCATTTCCTTCAACTGTAAAGGGTCAGTTCAATTCCACCCTCCCCATATCGCTTGTGCAGTAATTTCTTGGCTACCCAAAACACCGCCAACGCCACGTGGTATCACTATTCTATTCAAATATCATAACATCAACAAATATCAAAATAGCATAGGCAAATACTGCACAAGCTTTACAAATTCTAACTTTACATTTGCCAATGCTCTCAAGGGGCATGTTTGGTAAGATTGGATTGAAATGGATAACGCTTTAACTTAAAGGTCTGTTGAAGGGAGGAAGGAAAAAATTCTGTCCAACTAGAGGGTAAAAGATGGATTACTCATAAACTTATACATTCCAATCCTTTCCAAAATGGTATGAGTCATGTCTAATCCTCTTCCAAATGAAAATTTATGCTCTTCTACCTTCAATATGCCTTGAAATTAAGGAGTTACCAATTCCAATCCAATCCAACATACCAAACGAGCCCAAAATCTTCAGGTTTTGCATCTACACTAAGGGTCACTTTGCAAAATTGAAGAAGATAAGTATCATATTAATCAAGGGAACATTACCGAATAGCAAAATGACAATTAACCATTATAACAAAATCACCGAATAGCAAAATTGAAGACTGAAAAAGATAAGCATCTTATTAATCAAGGGAACATTACCCTCAAAATCATCGCTATGAAGAGGAAATCTAAGCATCCTAAGTACTGAATTCATAATTCTCAGTCAAAAAAAAAAAAACCTGGAGCTTTAAGCAAAGATTTCATGATCCACAAAAGCTTTAAGAGAAATATTGGTACAGTCCACCCTTACGTATTATTTATATCTGAAAACCACCTCATTCTTCATTCACAACTTCTGGTAGAACACATCTCCTTCAGTGATGATCCTTTGCCGCAGCCTTTTGTTCAGATTTAGCCTTTGCCTTGGCAGGGAGAAAACATAAAAACAGAAATAAGCACTTGTGCACAAATAAAACGACATGGTGCAAGCAATCCAACAAACAGGCACAAGACTTGCACAACTCAAACAACATAAAAATAATAATTTGACATTGCATTATATGCTAGCATCAACATTGGGTTGAACAGCTTAACAATTTAAATAAAGGGGACAACTTCAGGTTACATTCCCATTCCATTAGTTATCCCTAATTAGTCAAACACTAGACCCACGTCCTTATAATTTGACAATGATAACATATATACACATATTAAGTCATGGTGAAGTTTTGATTGGGCTTTAGAGCAAAGTATATTACGGTAAATTGATACATGGTTAAAAATGTTAAAAATGTTAACACTTTGACTTCTTTCATTCTCCATTTCCAGTTTCTGCAAATTGGAGCAACCCTACTTCCTCTCTAGGACACTGGTGCTAGACTTCCTTTCACATTTGAAGGTAAATCTCAGGTTGTCCCTAACTTCAGGCAATTAATTTTACCTTAAAATCCAGCAATTCACAAAGGGTTATTTCTCTCTCACATTTTACTCAAGCATTGTTTTGGACATTGTGCTTATTTATACGACAATTTTATCAACACGTTGACAAATGGTTAGCAAATATTTTTCCTAAATCCCTCCCTTTTCTTCTTTTTCACAAAACTCTATATGCAGCCTTGTCATTTTTCTTTTTCCCTTCACACTTTTAATTGTTTCTATAAAACATATGCTACTACATTCACATTTGCAGTGACTAATTTTTCTGCCAAATCAAACCTTGTATTGAAGACTTGAGTTTCGATAGTGAGTTTGTGTAAGTTGTGTTTGTGGGTTGACTGTTAAACCACTAAGAACCTATAGTGAAGACATTGGATCGGTTGCATGCAGCTTGAGTTAAGATTTAATAGCTCAACCTAGAAGTGGTAATCTCAAAGTGCAACTCACTCAAAGTGGAACCCACCAAACTGTTTACCACAGCTTGGTTTCCTTTTGAATAATTTGGTTTCACTTAAAAGACTTCATATGCATTTAAGACTTTAGAAATGCTTTTATTTATTTCAATGGATGAACTGATGCTAGAAACAAAACTGAAGTCGAACTCTTTTAAGTTTACTTCTAGAATTTTCCCTGCATAACCTGCATTTGTTTCTTTCTTACACATACTTCCAATTGAACCCTTTCATCTTAACATAGTGGGCTGCATTATTATGCTTAGCCATTGCTCTAAAGACTCGGGCTTTTTACAAGCATAGCCAATAATCAAAGTATTGAAATTATTTTTATTTCTAGAGCCCCTCTAAAACACCCTTACACATCAATATACATTATGTGCGTTTCACAGCTTGACCATACTTGGATTGGAGGTGAAGAAGAGTTCATTCCTTGCACAGTGATAAATTAATGTACAAAATTTATAACGTAGCCTGGCTTTATTTCTAAAGTTCTGACACTATCACATAACCGTAACGTGCTCAAATTGTAAGGTATTCCACATAAACTTTGCTACTTTCACACATGCTAACAAAAGGTGGATGTCTACTATATCAGTTCTTCAAATGGTGCTTATACTCTTCCATTAAAACAAAGAAAATACACAAATTATTCATAAGAAAATGAAACCATATTATGAATACAAAAAGTAGTCTACACAATCGGGTTGACCAACATCGATTAAAATCCACATTACACGTTACAATCTACAAAAATTAAAACAAACCCAATACGCAATTTTAGTCACAAACACAATATTAACTCATAAAAATAAAAATAAAAAAGGGTCAAATTATTATTATTTTTTTGAAAAAACAAGGAAAGGAAGTACCTTGAGGTACTTGAGCTTAACGCTTCCGTATACGAGTCCAAAGGAGAATGCGGAAACACGAGCCACCTGCAAATCCCGAAAACCCCAAATCACCAATTAGATTAACACTTACGAAATTGGTCCAAAATCCACAAACTTCTCATCTTTTTCCCAAAATATAAAATCAAATAAAAAATTAGTTAGATCCGGAACGAAAAGATAAAAAAACAAGAGAAAATTTCAATGGAATTAATACCAAGGCGAGGGTGCTGGTTCCAGAATATGGTCCAGGAGGCGGCGCCATTTTTGTTGCTGGAGAGGAGACTGACTGTTCAGCAATTAGACGAACCGAACGAGAAGGAAAATCTGTAAAACCTCCCAATTCACAAAGCACCGAGCCCTACTCCTCCAGACTTCCACTGCTTTATATATCGAGCAATTGCGGACCTGGATTATCTGCCCCGTTCGGGCTTTCTACCTGATTTTCCCGGGTTCAAATCTTGATCGTCCATCCACCCGTTACAGATGGTTGGGCCCATTATTTGTGGAGTCAACCAATGAAACACTTCCTCGTTGTTTTATTGTAGGAATGGAGTTACTTAACAAGTTTAACCCGGTATTTGTAAGTTCATTCACTTTTCTTATTTTCCTGTCGACTTAAGATATAAAATTCAATACAAATATAATACGCGATCCTTGTCTATATGAGGCGAACATAAAATCTGATCGTTATCTATATGAGCCAAACATAACACTATTCACTTATATAGTGAAATGGTCATTGCATATTTCCCCTTTCTACTTCATTCTTCAAGATCTATCCATTATTTCCATTCCCCTCCTTTAATATTGAAACCTTATCTCTCCGCTTCGTCATCCATACCCTTCTCTAATCTTTAACAAGCAACTAGCCATTCTGCATGGGCTTCCATTAATCACATGGCACTAGGCGTAATTTACAGGCTAATTTCTTTATTCATTTTTCATATTTTATGTGTGCAATTTTGATACGGTGAAACTCATCTCTCTTTAGAGTGTTTCACATATTTCTTATTTTCTCGGAATCTCTCTACCGACATTACATGAAGAACTGGATGACAAAAACATAGTAGTAAGAACCGTACAATGCTTAGCCTTGTACATTTGAAGAAACATTTCATTTGCAACAATAGGTGATCTAAGACCGAAGTTGTATGGCATTCTATCACATACTTTGTTTGCAAAGAAAACTCAAGTTAGTAATTATCTAGACGCTTTACGTTTCAATTATCATTCTTGTTTGTTGATAGTGTGTAAGGTCTTGTTTGAAGTTCTCATTGCCTAAGTAAACCAAATATTTCTGAGCAGATTAAATATTATCCTCAGTCAAACAATCCCGACACATTTGAAAACAGTACATTCAAAAGAAATCTCATCATCTCAATATCTCTAAATCTCTAAATACTGGTATGTGGCTTGTGAGTAGTTATTGTTGAAACTCTCACTAAACTCAGATCATAATAATCGTTGTGGAGAAATCGGCTTCAAAACTTCTAGTAGTTTATATCCCGTTTTCTTTTACAACAAATAGAAAATTCAAAATTTTTCGTTTTCTTCAACAAAATCATCCCCGCGAAATTTTCTCTATTATTTTTCGGTCAGGTTTGGAATATTTTTTTAGGGGCTTTATGTCCAAATTTTTTTTCATGAAGCCTGGTGACTCCAAATAGGTGGCTGACTTTCTATTAGTAAAAAATTAAACATATAGAATTACAGCTCGTTTGGAAGTGCTTTTAAAATGATCAAAAGCACTTCTGGTGAAATTACTTTTGGGTACCAAAATTATTTCAAATGCTTTTTTAAAGAAGCACCAGATATTTGCTTTTTGCAGAAAGAACTTCAAGTGATTTTTCAGGATCCATATAAATTTTTACTAAGAATTGGTTTTAAAAAATATTTTTACCGAAATCACTTTTAGTCATTTTAAAAGCACTTCTAAACAAGTCTTTAGTGTCGAACAAAATTTGTTGTAGGGATTATTTTTTCACGCTTATTGTGGAGTGTTTATTAGGGTACGAAATGGAGGGGTTGGGATGATAGAGGTTGAGAGAAGAGATTCAAGAGTTATAGAAAGCTATAAAGAAAATATTGTCACTTGATAATAACTCTTTAGTTTGATAACCATTTCGTTTTTAGTTTTTTTATTTTAAAGAAAAAAGAGAAACAAAATTGATAATTAAAAGTCAAATTTTGAAAACTCAATGAAGTAGGTTTCATTTTTTGGGTTTTCCGCGTTCATTGTTTTGAAAATTGAAAATTAACTACCAAAGTTTTCATAAAAAAATAAAAATAAAAAATAAAAAATAAAAACATGAAAACAAAAATTGAAAACGAAATGGGTTATCAAACAACCTTTTACTCTAAACCTACAAACTTATCAAGATCTAGTTGGTGTTGCTGGTGTCAAAACTCGGACAAAGCTTGATTGGGTCCAACATGTATGCCCTTAAGTGTTGCTTTCGTTCTCGGATGCATGAGATGGTTCAGAAGAAAGAGAAAATAGGTGTGCCACTGTTAAAGACTACCTACAACCATTTGTGGCAATCTTTCACTGGGATGTTCCCCAAGCTTTTGAATATGCATATGATGGTTTCTAAAGCCCTCATATTGTGCAAGTGAACATATTTTATCTTATGTATAATATTGACCATTCGCTTAACTAAAACGTACTAAATCTAAAAAACAAAACATTTTGAATAAGCCATATACCTTTAGTAACCATGCTTATGCAATTAGAATCCACGCACTGGGACGATGCTCTGCTTGGCAAGACCAGACCTGCCTCGGTGGAGATTCGGCTACTGAACCCTATTTGGTAACACACCACCTACTCCTTGCTCATGCAGCTGCAGTAAAAGGGTACAAAGATAAATTTCAGGTATAATAAATTAACTAGCTAGTTCCCTTTCTTTTGTCTGAAATCGCAATGAGTCACTAGTATTATGTTCCAACACGAGGAAACATTTTGTAAGGTAAACGAAGTTTGGAGTTTGTATGGCACTAATCAAATAATTTTCTAAATTTTCTTTATAGGCATATCAAAAGGGGATGATAGGAATAACACTAGTATCACATTGGTATGAGCCTGCTTCAGATGCAAAGGAAGATATAGATGCTACAAATCGAGCTTTGGATTTTATGTTTGGATGGCAAGTGTATTATTAATTTATATATCAATTGGTTCGTACTTTTTTTATGACTATAAAGTTGATTATTGGAATTTTCACATCTTTATAGGTTTATGGATCCAATTACAAGAGGTGACTACCCGTATATGATGCAATGCCTTGTTAGAGAACGATTACCAAAATTCACGGAAGAAGAATCCAAGATGTTAATTGGGTCTTTTGATTTTGTTGGATTGAACAATTATTCTGCTAGATATGGAGCTGATGTACCTAAGAATTATTCTAAATCTGCATGTTACTTATATGATCCACGTGTTACTACACTAAGTGAGTACAAATTGAAACCTTTTATCGACTAATTAATTAATGTCTTGGAATTATTACATTCAAATATTGATCTCAGTCATATATGTCGCGGTGCAACTGTCGGGGTGGTGCGGCACGTCGGTTGGCAGGGACCAGGAGTCAGCTTAGCATGGGCCAAGAAGGTGGTGTGGTAGGGGCCATTGCTTATGCTGCTCAGCTTGATTGAAGCCAAGGATTGGCTCGGCATGGGCTGAGGAAATGTATTGGCATGGGTTACGGTTTGGGCTGCCTATCGGAAATGAGGAAACTGCCTGAGTTTGATTTCTCAGCTGCCATAGATGGAGCAGTCTGTTGGAAGTATGCCCACAAAGCCACTCATTTGATGTAATAGCTTTTTGGAATACTTATTGTATTAAACTTTTATATGTTTAATAGAGGGCAAAGCTTATTATTAATCACTATTTATAGTATCTTGTGTTTAAGCAATAAGGGAATCCAAGGAATGTATTTGATCTAAGAGACAAGTGATTTAAGTTAGTTAAATTAACGAGACCTTTCTCTTATGTTCATTCCTAAAACGTTCCTAGCCATAGGATTGCCAATTGGGCATTGACAATCCGCTAAGGTTAGTATGTGCTATGTCGACTCAAGCATGAGTATGAACTAGTCTCAAGTCATTTGGTGTTGGACACTAAGGCAAACACATAAGTGCTCGAAAGACTAATCGAGTACACTGAACAACGATCAAACGAGAGTTCGAACATACATGTCATGTGAGAACTCAATAGTTGCAATATGCAAAGTAGTCCTTTGACCTGAGGCATCATTGATGTCTAATGGTTAGGTTCTTGGTCTTTGATTATGTCAACGGCATTCCATTGGAGTGTCCACGGCATTGTTGTGGTCAAGCTATCTAGTCATGTAGGCATATGAATGCACAACAAGGGATCTCTAACCTTCCATGATGGAAGAAGAATACTCTAAGATATGATTCGAGAGTCTTTGGCCAAAGCATATGAATATGACTAAGGAAGATGTTCCAAATCTTATTCAATTGAATCATATAGAGAAGTATCACATTGGATAGTAGACATGAAACAAACTATCACTTAAACAATGTGATTAAGAGTATTGTATTAGAGAATGACCGTATTGCATTGTAGTTGTAACTGGATAGGTTCTCCAACCACTTCTACTTAGCTTGGGTAACCATGACATGCTGCTAGGCGTCACCCATGGTTTGTGGAAGCCCTAAAGATTAGCAAACACTAATTTAAGGGAGAATTGAAATGTGGTTTCAATTCACAATCGATCGTTAAGAGTAACATCGCCCACTACCTCGCTAATTGGAACCTAATGGATCGTACACCGAGTAAAGATATAAGTGAAGAAATTATATGAAATGGATAAGCAATTAAATGGTTTAATTGAAAAATGGTCAAGATTAATTAAATAGTTAATTAATTATACGAAACGTTCGTATTGGGCGTTTAAGTTAGTTTTGGGCTTCGGGGCACAAAAACGTTTTGGTCCACAAAGCCCATTATGTTTAAGTTGTATGACAACTAAAACAAAATGGGCAATTAAGCCCAATAACAACTAATGGCCGGCCATAAGGGTGGAGGGTAGTGAACTTGGCTTAATTGCAAGTTTGCCACTCCATTGTGAGGTGGTATAAAGACATCTTTATAGCCATTTCATCCTTAGGGTTTTCTAATTGAATTTGGGTGAAACCTATTCTCTCATTTTCCACATAGAGGCCGGCCACCTTAGGTGAGGAACATCTAGCAATCTTTCTTCCCTAAGTCATCTATTTCATCTTCACACAATATCTTTGGTGTGGAGACTTAGAGACACCAAACTTTTGGTGTTTTGGAGAACAAATCCTCAAATCCTCAAAGAAGAAAATGAGCACTAAAAGGGAGAAAATCACAAGGAAGATCCAAGGAGTAAGGAGGTGACTTGAAGGCCCTCCACTTGGGTGAATCCCTTGTGCAATCAAGGATGAGCTTCAAGGGTAAAGAATCTCTAAAATTCTTATTCTCTTTAATATTGTTAAAGAGTCTTATGGTTCACCATATACTAGGCTTTGAAAGTCATGGGTTTTATGAATTGTTTTTGAATGCATGCCTACTTTAAAGTGTTATTAGTTTGCATATGTATTCAAATGTTCTTACATGTTCTTAGCTAGGACAAATTTTTTCCTTCAAGTGGTATCAAGAGCCTAGGCCTAGTTTATGGTGGATCCTTTTGGGTTTTGTGATTTTTTCATATTTTGTGATTTAAGCGTTGTAAATGTTACAAGCTTTGTTCTTGCTTTGAATATAAATTTTACTTGAAAATTTAGCATCTCAAATGTTGTAGATGTATTTCATTAAAGCATGAATAATGGAACTAAAAGTTGGTGCCAAGTGTTTTGGGATTTTCGGCCAAATCCAAAGGGTGATTTTTTGGGTTCATGTTAGGCTTGTTAAAATGGTTTTAAAGTGCTTTTTGGAACCCCTAAGTACCCTAGGATATTAACCCTCTTTTGAGTTGTGAAAATTTGAGTTTTTTGTGAAAGAAAACATCCATGGAGCTATTATGAGTTTTCATGTATGTTCTTCATATTTCTTGAAGTTCTTATCAAGAACAAAAAGTTTTGAAGTTTTGATTCAAAAGTTTTATGTTTTACATAAAGTTTTGATTATTAGTTGATGGGTGATGATTATTGGTGAGAAATGATTAAATGACTTTAATTATGTCAAAGATATATTTTTGAATATTAGTTGATGGATGATGATTGTTGGTAAGAAATAATTAAATGGTTTTAATTATATCAAAGATATATTTTCTTTTCAAACCATCCCCACCATCTTTAATCTCACCCACCAAAATCCACTTACAAAATTCTTTTTATCAAAAATCTCTATAACAACTATCCTTGGCCGGCCACCCCTCTAGTGGGGTGCTTTTGTGCAATTAAATAAAGTTTTGATACTTTTGTGTATTTGCATTTTGACCCCATTTGTTTTAACAAAGTGACCCAAATTGTTGTGGTCATTGTTTTTGGCCCAAAAACAAAATGAGAACAAAAATTGTTTTGTCTCTTTAATGAGAATTTGATTTTCATTATATTTAGTTCCATTTAAATCAATTCTATGGATCCAAAAACCAATTGTTTAAAGTTGCTTTCTTAGTTAATTTAGTTAATTAAGAAAAGGGTGATTATGAACCAAAGGCCTCGATAATTGAGCTATGTGATTGGCCGATTTACATTATGAATGCTTGGGTTTTAAGTAATGTAGATTTGAATGTAATTTGATTAATTCAAGTTGTTGTATTGGGCATAAGTCCTTCAATTTGTTGTAAAGGGCATAAGCCCATTATTTGTGTTGTAAAAGGGCATAAGCCCTTCTTATTATTTCATGTATTCCTCTTTGTTTATATGTATGCAAATTGGAATAGTTGGGTCCAACGCCCAATAGGAAATAACGGTTTAATTGGATTAAACGCGTAACTAAAATCAACAACTATCTACCTTAAACCCAAGGTCCAACACAAGGCTCGTGTTGGATCAAATCAAACGGTTCATAATCATCCTAAAACCTAATATGACTATATAGTCCATATGAGGATGCAATGCGTTCGTTAGTAGTTCCATATAGTCTCGCTTGTTTCAACGAAACAGTGGGAGTATTATATGCTACTAAATCATATTAACTTGGACCAATAGTTATGATAGGGCCATGTTCTTTTAATATGATTAAAATGTTTTTTATGTAGCCCAAAACTACTCCCTCAAACGAATATTAAGTTGATAAACGAGAGATGTTTTGAACATTTCTTCGTAGGCCTTCCACCGTGGTGGGCTCCAATCGTTTGTGACTCATGCACCGGCTTCACCCTATAATGGGGAAGTACAAAGTATGGGCTTACATCCAGGAGGAGTCCATAAACATATGATGAGGTGAGTGTAGACAACGAGTATGACCAACATGATATAATTCTGAGGTTGTACTTGAACCTCTACATAAACTAAGCATGGTGGGAATAACTTAACTAAGTGCAATGGTGCCAACATGATATAATTCTGAGGCATTCATTCTCTAGAGGCCAAACTAGATGGGTAATTACAAGAGTTGTAAATGACTAAAGTGTTATTCTCTCATCATTATTTTTGCTAACCAACATGATATAATTCTGAGGTGGGCTTGGTAATGGTGAGTCTCCCATGCCCCGCTAAGAGTTCAATATAACTCTCGAATTCCATTGAGGGATGTGGAGTTTGCCAAAAATAGTGGGTGGTACTATTTGATTCATGACCCAATCAAGTAGTTAATCAACAATCTAATACGATTTCTATTATGTTATGTAGTTAACGACATGCCTAAAATACTGCCCACCATTATACTTGACAAAATGGCCCAAGACTTTTTCCTTGCATATCTCTCGGATGATTTCATTAAGTTTATTGTAAACTATAAAGTGAATAGATTCGATCATACTTTTAACGAGATGATTGACATGTGCTGTAAATTTGAAAGATGTTTCAAAAAGGACAGTGGGAGTGAGAATGCAAGAACAAGGAAAAGGTTACGTAAGAAGAAGGCAAAGAAATCCAAAGGAACATGCTTTCATTGTGGAAGGGATGAACGTTGGAAGAAGAAATACAGGGTGCGCATTGCGAGCCTTATGACACGAACTTTTGAAGAGACTATTTCGGTCATAGAAAGTGCTTTTACAGTGAGCTCCAATTCCTGGATATTTGATTCAGGCGCTAGTCAACATATCTGTAATACGATGCAGGGACAAGTAGGGAGCAAGACACTGCGCAATGGGGAGATGGTTGTGCGAGTTGGGAACGGCGCTAAAATCTCTGCAAAAGCAATAGGCACCTACATGCTTAACCTACCCTCTGGGGAAGTCCTGGAACTTAAAAATTGTTTATATTTTCCTTCATGTATAAAGAATTTGATTTCTATCTCTAAGCTTTTACGAGATGGGCACTCAGTATTGTTTGACAAAATGAGTTGCACTTTATACTTGAACGGTCGTATTATCTCTCATGGTAATATGATAGAGGGACTTTTTCACCTAGAGACGAATAGTGGGATGCACTGTATTGAAAGCGGGAATACCTCAAAACCCAAAAGGGCTAGAGAAGAAGTTAACCAAGTTAGACTTTGGCATCTTAAACTTGGACATGTAAACCAGGATAAGATTCGCAAGATGTCGAAAGATGGATATCTTAGCCCATTAGGTAATGACCTCATGGGAACTTGTGAACCTTGTCTACTGGGGAAGATGACCAAATCTCCATTCACTGGGAAATGAGAGCGTGCCACTGAAATTCTAGGGTTAATCCACACTGACATATGTGGACCTATGTCTACTACGTCGAGAGGAGGCTTCTCCTACTATATCACATTCACCGACGATCACTCTCGGTTTGGCTATTTGTATCTTATGAAGTACAAGTCAGAATCCTTTGAAAGGTTCAAAGAATTCAAGAATGAAGTTGAGAAGCAAACTGGGAAACAGATAAAGACCCTAAGATCGGATCGAGGGGGTGAATATCTGAGTGACGAGTTCCTAGATTATCTTAAAGAGTGTGGAATTGTATCATAGTGGACTCCACCAGGAACTCCTCAACATAACGGAGTTTCTGAGAGGAGAAACCGAACCTTGATGAACATGGTTCGTTCTATGATGAGTTCCGCTGATCTACCAATATCATTCTGGGGATATGCACTACACACAGCAGCTTATTTGCTAAATGCAGTGCCTTCTAAATCTGTTCCACAAACACCATATGAGATATGGTATGGAAAGAAGCCAAGTCTTAAACATCTTAATATTTTGGGTTGTCCAACATACGTTAAGAAACAAGATGCTAGAAAGCTTGAAGCGAGATCCGTTAAATGCTATTTTGTGGGGTATCCTAAACAAACCTATGGATACGAATTCTATCACCCTGACGACCAGAAAGTCTTTGTCGCCAGAACTGTTATATTCATGGAGGATGAATTAGTTCTTAAAGGAACTAGCAAGATAGAATTAAAGGAAATTAATGAGATTAATGATGAACCACAAACAAGCACTCGACAAGTTGACAACCCTGTTCCTGAACCCCTAGCTCCACGTAGATCTGAACGGGTTAGTAAGCAACCTAGGAGGTATGGCTTAGACAATGACTTTGCGGAATTGCACCTTCTAGGTGACAATGACACAAAGGAGGACCCTAGAGACTACAATGAAGCAATGTCCGACATTGATTCAAAGAGATGGCATGAGGCCATGAAATCCGAGATGGATTCCATGTATCAAAATCAGGTGGACTCTTGTAGACCTTCCAGAAGGTATAGTACCTGTTGGAAATAAATGGGTATTCAAGAGGAAGATAGGCGTTGATGGGAACGTGGAGACTTATAAGGCTAGACTAGTAGCCAAGGGTTACAGGCAACGAGAAGGGATTGACTATGAAGAAACTTTCTCTCCTGTAGCCATGATTAAGTCCATTCGGATTTTGCTTGCTATAGCTGCGTACCATGATTATGAAATCTGGCAAATGGACGTGAAGACAGCCTTTCTGAACGGCTACCTAGAGGAAGAGCTTTATATGGCTCAACCCGAAGGTTTCGTGTCCAAGTCTGAAAAGACTAAGGTATGCAAGCTTCAGAGGTCCATTTATGGACTTAAGCAAGCCTCCAGGAGCTGGAACATTCGTTTTGATACTGAAATCAAATCGTTTGGTTTTACTCAAAACGAAGACGACAATTGTGTTTATCAAAAGGTCGTTGGGGAAGCAGTTGTATTCCTAGTGTTATATGTAGATGACATATTACTATTCGGGAATGACACTGCAGTACTTTCTTCTGTAAAAGTGTGGTTGTCCAAAACCTTCCACATGAAAGATTTAGGAGATGCATCTTATGTACTTGGGATAAAGTTCTATCGTGATAGATCCAGAAAATTAATTGGATTATCCCAATCTATGTACATTGATAAGGTGCTAAGTAGGTTCCAGATGGAACAATCTAAGAAAGGTTTTCTTCCTGTGAGACATGGAATTCACCTTTCTAAGTCCATGGGACCTAAGACTCCTAAAGAGATACGGCAAATGAATACTATTCCTTATGCTTCCGCCATAGGAAGTCTCATGTATGCCATGATATGCACAAGGCCTGATATCGCATTTGCTGTGAGCATTACTAGTCGATATCAATCTAACCCAGGATCAGAACACTGGGCAGCTGTCAAGACGATCCTTAAGTACTTAAGAAGAACTAAGGACATGTTCCTCGTTTATGGAGGAGCGACAAAGTTACAAGTGGAAGGCTATACAGACGCAGATTTCCAATCTGACGTCGATGATAGAAGTTCCAACTCCGGATATTATTCACTCTGAATGGTGGGGCTGTCAGCTGGAAAAGCAAGAAACAAAGTGTAATTGCTGATTCCACGACAGACGCTGAATATGTCGCTGCAGCTGAAGCCGGCAAAGAAGCGTTCTGGATGAAGAAGTTCATCACTGAACTTGGAGTGGTTCCAACCATTACATCACCAGTAACTTTGTACTGTGATAATAATGGGGCGATAGCTCAAGCCAAGGAACCCAGGGCACATCAAAAGAACAAGCATTTTGATAGGCGCTTTAATATCATTAGAAGATATGCTGCCGAGGGGAAAGTCAACATCCTCAAAGTTGCTTCAGCCGATAACGTAGCAGATCCACTAACGAAGCCAATGTCTCAAATCCAACTTGACCGCCATATGGAAAAGATGGGTATTAGATACATGGGAGAATGGCTTTGAGTGCAAGTGGGAGATTGTTGGAAGTATGCCCACAAAGCCACTCATTTGATGTAATAGCTTTTTGGAATACTTATTGTATTAAACTTTTATATGTTTAATAGAGGGCAAAGCTTATTATTAATCACTATTTATAGTATCTTGTGTTTAAGCAATAAGGGAATCCAAGGAATGTATTTGATCTAAGAGACAAGTGATTTAAGTTAGTTAAATTAACGAGACCTTTCTCTTATGTTCATTCCTAAAACGTTCCTAGCCATAGGATTGCCAATTGGGCATTGACAATCCGCTAAGGTTAGTATGTGTTATGTCGACTCAAGCATGAGTATGAACTAGTCTCAAGTCATTTGGTGTTGGACACTAAGGCAAACACATAAGTGCTTGAAAGAGTAATCGAGTACACTGAACAACGATCAAACGAGAGTTCGAACATACATGTCATGTGAGAACTCAATAGTTGCAATATGCAAAGTAGTCATTTGACCTGAGGCATCATTGATGTCTAATGGTTAGGTCCTTGGTCTTTGATTATGTCAACGGCATTCCATTGGAGTGTCTACGGCATTGTTGGGGTCAAGCTATCTATGAAGGAAAATTTGTGAAAAACATGTTCATTTAAGCAACATCAATAGCATGCAATTAACAATTAAAGGCGGAATCATGCTTGTATGCACTTAAAACAAAACATTTACCCATGAAATTCAAAGCCTAGTAGATAGGTGAACCAAGACTCAACTCAAAACAAAGTGAGTTGAGAAATCAATACCTTTGTAGATTCCTCTTTGCATAAGCAAAGGCTAATCACCCAAAGAGAGGGCCTTCATTCCTTGCATCTTAGATCCATGGATTTGGATGGATGAAAAGGTTTCTCCAAGTTCCCAAAATTGAGAACCTCTAAGTCTCCACACCAAGGTATATTGTAGAAGAAATGAGTGACCTAGAGGAAGTAAGATTGCTAGCTATTCCCCTCTAGATTGGCCGGCCTCTTTGAGAGCAAATGGAGGTTTGTGTTCTCATCTTTACTCCTTAGAAAACCCTTAGGATGAAATGGCTATAAAGATGTCTTTATACCACCTCACAATGGAGTGGCAAACTTGCAATTAAGCCAAGTTCACTACCCTCCTCTAAATGGCCGGCCTAAGGGGATTTATTGGGCTATTTGGGCCTTTGTGAATCATTATTCATTAAGTTGTCATACAACTTAAGTCAATGGACTTGACGTTCGAAGCCCATTGGGCCTTAAGGTCCAAAACTATCCCGAGGTCTTTTAACGAACTTATTCGTTTGATTAATAATCATATTAATTAATCCTTGCCATAAATAATTAAACCATTTAATTATTCTTACTCATCTCCGTTGAATCTTCAAACTCTACCTTACACGGTGTACGATCCATTAGGTTCCTTTTAGCGAGGCAGTGGGCGATTCAAACTCTTTCAAATCGATTGTGAATTGAAACTTACTTTCAATTCTCCCGTTAGTGATAATACACTTTTAGGGCTTCCACAAACCATGAGTGACACCTAGCAGCATATCATGGTTACCCAAGCTAACCACAAGACAACTGTGATGCCTCAGGTCAAAAGACTAATTTGCATTATCCCAACCATGAGTTCTCATGTGACATGAATATGAGAACTCTTCGTTGATCGTGTTCAGTGAACTCATTCTCTATTGAGCACCTACGTACTTGTCTTGATGTCACACACACCAATGACTCGAGACTAGTCACTCTCCCTGAGAGAAGACATAGCACGTACTGATCTTAACGGACTGTCAATGCCCAATTGACAATCCTATGATCAGGAACGTTTAGGATGTGTCAACGAAAGAATGGTCTCATGAATCTAACTTCTTTAGATCGCATTCTTCCAATCACATATTCCTTGGACTTATAGTTTAAGCATATAACATTTATATTAGACGGCTCAAACAATAATCTTTGCCCTTTACATTTAAACTACATTAGTTTGAAATGAACTACATTAGTTTGAAATGTCCGTAAAGTATCATCATATGATTGGTTTTAGGGCACATTTCCAACAATCTCCCACTTGCACTAGAGCCAATCAGCTTAGTCATCATTGATGATACCTCTTCTGTAATTCATTTCATAAATGGCTGAGTAGTAGGCCTAAACAATGGATATCTATATGTTATCCATAAAAGCAACCTTGAGAATAACGACGTCACCATTATACATGATTCTCAATCATGTGGTTCAGTCTCTCATTTGAGTTCGGACCTTGATGAGACCTTGATTCCCTGGCTTGAGCTATCGCCCCATTAGTGTCATACACTTTCTGGTTGAAACCGAATGAAGAGTTCATGAATGAACTTTCCCATCCAAACAACAATGTTGTAAGCTTCTATATGGCAATATATTTTGCATACATGATGGAACACATTAAAGTCATTTACTTTTAACGTTTCCACCCAAATATCTCTTTAGTCATAATGAAGAGATATTCTATGATGGATTAGATTCATAATCTAATACATTTACGCTTCCATTACGTTACTAATCTTCCTCATTCTTGAGGAATCCATCCTTAATATTTCTTAAATACCTAAGGATTCACTTGACAGTTGCCATGGTTCTGATCCTGGGCTTGCACTGATATCATCTTGTACCGTTCTAGGTACGACTTATATCAATGTTTTCATACAATATGAAATACATAAATCACCTTTCTGCGTATGCATAAAGAATTCTATTTACGCATTATTTCTTTGGGAGTCAAAGGGTACATTCCCTTTGAGAAGAACAACTTCCTAGTCTCACTAGAATTGTCATTCTAATTGAAGTTTATCATCATATGAGAAACTTCCTAGCATCTCATTGTCTATTTTAGGGATTGATATAATCCAATTATATCTTGAAATCTATCATTATAGATTTCCATCCCATGTATATAGACTATGTCTCCCATATACATTCTATCATTATAGAATGTTTAAAGTCATTACTTTAACGATGAAGAATTCCTTTCATTTTCAAAATTAATATATATCATGTATATATATATATTCTAATTTAGGAATATGATCAACTCCCACTAATCTTTTGTAAACCTAGTAAACAAAAGATTCATTTACATCTTTATGAGAAATCAAACAATTGATCTTTTCTCATAAGACGCTTATAGCTCCCACTAGTTTGCTAAGATCCATGATGTATGGATCTTCTTACAACTAACATGTCTTAGAAGTATATATCATATATATATGGGTAATTGATAATGTCCAACGAACTAAATCTTATTTATGTTCATTCTTCTCCTAATGGAGAAATTCATTATCTTACGATGCTACTTTCCTTGATATTTTTCAAGGAAATTAATCTAAAGTGTTACTTTTTCCTTGGATCAAATCTAAGGAGGTAAATACTTTAGACGTCTTACTCATCTACTTACATTTCTTGAATTCTTTGAAACCTTTTGCAAAGTATTCGGACTTGTGTTTATTCAAAATAAACTATAGTCCAACCGAGAGTGATCTTCGGTGAATGTCATACAACATGAGTAGTATTATGTTGTGGACAAGTGCCACTAACATCTAAGTGAATTAACCTCAACAACTTTGTGATTCTTTCTTCTTTCCAAAAGAATAAAGATTCGAACATTTCGCCTCTATACAATTTTAACAAGAAGGTATTGGATCCGGATCTAACGATCCAAAGCATCCATCTATGACCAACTCGTAACTTATGTTTTAGAGGTATCACAACTCAGTTGGGATTAGTCACTACCTTGTAACCTTTTGGGTTTTAAGCATCATCGTATTCTAAACAGTTAAACTACCACATCATCTCTACTATAGAGACAACCAATTAAATTACAATAATCTAATTTATTGATTAATAAAGAACAATGTTTTGTCAAACAAAACATTTATCCATCTCTTCTATAGTGACGGATTTAAGTTCCTTAAAATTGGAATGTAAAGACAATCTTTAGTATTTTCCAATTTCTTTGGTAGTTCATATGAGGAAGTAAGTACAATCCGCTTTCGCAGAGATCTATATTCGATTCACGTTTGGAATGTGAAGTACTTTCTCTTCTCTCATTTAATCTTCTACTTCTTATTAGCACACTTTTACAACAATTGTAAAACATAGTTACTAATACAGAATCAAGCATTCAAGTAGAAGAACCAACTGTTTTGAACTATTTCAAGAACATATTACAACACCTTCGAAAGGTGTGTTCTTGACACTTGCAAGACATTTCTTGCAAATACCCCTTCTAATGTCCATCCTTTCATAAAGAAAGTTTGTTCCCTTGGAGTTATTTTGCCTTCTTCATTTGACTTCCCTTTTGACTACAATAGTCATGGTCCCTAAACTCCCACTATCTCTCTTGAAACTTATTTCAAATGTGTTATACACATCAAACGATTTGGAGAGCGTGCGGTTATTGTTCACTATATAGTTTACAATAAACTTAGTGAACCATTAGGATAGGGACACAAAGGTAAAGTCCTTGCCTAGTTTCCGTCTCGTTAAGTGGTTTAACACTTCAACACTCAATGATTCAAAATCATCATAAGTCCATATAAATGGACTATTTTTGTCAACCAACCATTATGTTCTAAACATAACAACAAACTCTAAAGAGTTGTTCAAGGCAACTCTCATTTCTTCATACAACAATTTGTAAGTGAAGAATCATGGCACATAAAGTGTCCATGCCCTTGTGCTTACTTCTCAAGTTCCTTGTTCGTGTAACAAAGAGACAAGCACTAGAGTTTGCATTGTCCTATTCATGGTAGACTTATCTAACATGTTCTTCCATTGATACATTATCAATAGGAAGATTGTGAGGATGAGACTACTTAGGTACTTTTACAATCCATTCAAGACAATCTATGGGATTGTGGTACCAAGTTCGGAAACTAAAGCGTTCAGTTTTTCTTTGTCAAGTTTTGGATAGCGTTTGCAAATATATTGGTAAACAAATACATAACGAATATAAATTGATTGATTTTAAGCCATTTGATTCGGGTCTTTAAATCAAATAGCACCACCCACTATTTTTGGCAAATTCCATATCCCTCATCGGAATTCGAGAGTTTTGGAGGAAACTCTTAGTAGGGTATGGGAGGCTCACCATTACCAAGCCCACCTCACGATGATACGATGTTGGTTAGCAAAAATAATGATGAGAGAATAACGCTTTACTCATTTACAACGTTTGTAATTACCCATCTTGTTTGGCCTCTAGAGAATGTTGCCTCACGATGATACGATGTTGGCACTATTGCACTTAGTTAAGTTATTCCCACCATGCTTAGTTTGTGTAGGGGTTCAAGAATAACCTCACGATGATACGATGTTGGCTATCCTCGTTGCCTACACTCACCTCATCATATGCGTATAGACTCCTCCTGAATGTAAGCATGCACTTTGTACTCCCCCATGATAGGGTGAAACCGGTGTACAAGTCACAAACGATTGGAGCCTACCACGGTGGAAGGCCACGAAGAGATATTCAAAGCATCTCTCGCTTATCAACTTAATATTGATTTGGTTGAGGGTTTTTAGGTCTCATCACATATAAACATACATTTTAATCCAATTAAAATATTTTGGTCCTATTACAACTATTGGTCCATTTGATTGATTTAGTTGTATATAATACTCCCACTAAGCTTTTAAAACGGTTTTTAAAGCAAGAGTATATGATACTACTAACATAAGGTTTGCATTCATTGATGGACTATATAGTTGCCTTAGGGCCTTAGGATGACTATGAACCTTTGATTCGATTCAAACACGAGCCTAGTGTTGAATCTCGGTCTAGGGATGGAGATTGATTTTAGTTACGCGTTTAATCACATTAAGGCGTGTTGTCTTATTGGGCGTTGGACCCAACTACTCCAATTTCATGCATATCGAATAAAACAAGAAAGAAGTACTTCAAAGTAAATAAGAGCTTATGCTCTTTTACAACAATTGATTAAATCAAATTACTTTAAAGTAAAGAAGAGCTTATGCTCTTTTACAACAATTGATCATATCAAATTACAACCAAAATTTAATCTACACATTCCCATGGTTCAAACAAATTTGAAACGGCCTTTCACATAGCTCAATTATCGTAGGCTAAGGTTCATAATCACCCTTTCTTTAATTAATTAACGCTTTAACTAATTAAACTTGAATGCAACATTTTCATTTGGTTTTTGTATCCATAGAATTGATTTAAATGGAGCTAAATGAAATGAAAATCCAATTCTCATTTAAAGAAACAAAACAATTTTGTTCTCTACCTAATTTGGGCCAAAATGCTATGACCTCAACTTGTTTGGGCCATAGTGCAATTAACCTCAACTTTTGGGCTATTTTGCAAAAACTTAAACTTTTGGGGTCACTTTGTAAAAACACAAAAGTCCACTACTTCATGTAATTACAACTAGAACCCAAAATTTTCCACAAAAAATAAAACTTCATTAAAGGAGCAAAACAATTTGTCCTTTTAGTGATTTTGGACCTTTACGTAAAAACGTAAACTTTTGGGTCAAAATGCAAATACACAAAAGTATCAAAACTTTATATAATTGCATGAAAGCCCCACAAGGACCCTAATTGAGTAGGGTGGCCGGCCATTGAAGCAAAGTTTTAAAAAAAAATTTCAAAGTTTTGTAAGTGGGGTGTGTGTAATGGAATAAATCATTACACACCAAACCCACTATAATTTCTTTAATTTTTCAAAACAAATATCTAATATATTTAAACATAAGAAATATTTTAAAACAAAAACTTTATGAAATAAATCAAAACTTTGAATCAAAACACCAAACCTTTTGTTCTTGGCAAGAACATATCAAGAACAATGAAGAACATTCATGAAAACCCATAAGAGCTCCATGAACATTCTTCACCCAAAAAACATACCAAAACCACTCAAACTTAAGGGAAATAACATACAACCATACTAGGGTACATAGGGGTTCCAAAAGTCACTTTAAAACACTTTTAACAAGTCAAACAAGAACCCAAAATTCCACCCTTTGGATTTGGCCGAATTTCCCCAAAAACATGGCACCAAATTTTAGCTCCAATTTCATGCTCATATGAACTACATCTACAACATTTGAGATGGCAAATTTTCTAACAAAATTTACATTCAAAGAAGCAAGAATAAAGCTTGTAACAATTACAACATTCAAATCATAAACTATGAACTACAAAACCCAAAAGGATTCACCAACTACTAGACTTAGGCTCTGATACCACTTGAAGGAAAATTTGTGAAAAACATGTTCATTTAAGCAACATCAATAGCATGCAATTAACAATTAAAGGCGGAATCATGCTTGTATGCACTTAAAACAAAACATTTACCCATGAAATTCAAAGCCTAGTAGATAGGTGAACCAAGACTCAACTCAAAACAAAGTGAGTTGAGAAATCAATACCTTTGTAGATTCCTCTTTGCATAAGCAAAGGCTAATCACCCAAAGAGAGGGCCTTCATTCCTTGCATCTTAGATCCATGGATTTGGATGGATGAAAAGGTTTCTCCAAGTTCCCAAAATTGAGAACCTCTAAGTCTCCACACCAAGGTATATTGTAGAAGAAATGAGTGACCTAGAGGAAGTAAGATTGCTAGCTATTCCCCTCTAGATTGGCCGGCCTCTTTGAGAGCAAATGGAGGTTTGTGTTCTCATCTTTACTCCTTAGAAAACCCTTAGGATGAAATGGCTATAAAGATGTCTTTATACCACCTCACAATGGAGTGGCAAACTTGCAATTAAGCCAAGTTCACTACCCTCCTCTAAATGGCCGGCCTAAGGGGATTTATTGGGCTATTTGGGCCTTTGTGAATCATTATTCATTAAGTTGTCATACAACTTAAGTCAATGGACTTGACGTTCGAAGCCCATTGGGCCTTAAGGTCCAAAACTATCCCGAGGTCTTTTAACGAACTTATTCGTTTGATTAATAATCATATTAATTAATCCTTGCCATAAATAATTAAACCATTTAATTATTCTTACTCATCTCCGTTGAATCTTCAAACTCTACCTTACACGGTGTACGATCCATTAGGTTCCTTTTAGCGAGGCAGTGGGCGATTCAAACTCTTTCAAATCGATTGTGAATTGAAACTTACTTTCAATTCTCCCGTTAGTGATAATACACTTTTAGGGCTTCCACAAACCATGAGTGACACCTAGCAGCATATCATGGTTACCCAAGCTAACCACAAGACAACTGTGATGCCTCAGGTCAAAAGACTAATTTGCATTATCCCAACCATGAGTTCTCATGTGACATGAATATGAGAACTCTTCGTTGATCGTGTTCAGTGAACTCATTCTCTATTGAGCACCTACGTACTTGTCTTGATGTCACACACACCAATGACTCGAGACTAGTCACTCTCCCTGAGAGAAGACATAGCACGTACTGATCTTAACGGACTGTCAATGCCCAATTGACAATCCTATGATCAGGAACGTTTAGGATGTGTCAACGAAAGAATGGTCTCATGAATCTAACTTCTTTAGATCGCATTCTTCCAATCACATATTCCTTGGACTTATAGTTTAAGCATATAACATTTATATTAGACAGCTCAAACAATAATCTTTGCCCTTTACATTTAAACTACATTAGTTTGAAATGAACTACATTAGTTTGAAATGTCCGTAAAGTATCATCATATGATTGGTTTTAGGGCACATTTCCAACAATCTAGTCATGTAGGCATATGAATGCACAACAAGGGATCTCTAACCTTCCATGATGGAAGGAGAATACTCTAAGATATGATTCGAGAGTCTTTGGCCAAAGCATATGAATATGACTAAGGAAGATGTTCCAAATCTTATTCAATTGAATCATATAGAGAAGTATCACATTGGATAGTAGACATGAAACAAACTATCACTTAAACAATGTGATTAAGAGTATTGTATTAGAGAAGGACCGTATTGCATTGTAGTTGTAACTAGATAGGTTCTCCAACCACTTCTACTTAGCTTGGGTAACCATGACATGCTGCTAGGCGTCACCCATGGTTTGTGGAAGCCCTAAAGATTAGCAAACACTAATTTAAGGGAGAATTGAAATGTGGTTTCAATTCACAATCGATCGTTAAGAGTAACATCGCCCACTACCTCGCTAATTGGAACCTAATGGATCGTACACCGAGTAAAGATATAAGTGAAGAAATTATATGAAATGGATAAGCAATTAAATGGTTTAATTGAAGAATGGTCAAGATTAATTAAATAGTTAATTAATTATACGAAACGTTCGTATTGGACGTTTAAGTTAGTTTTGGGCTTCGGGGCACAAAAACGTTTTGGTCCACAAAGCCCATTATGTTTAAGTTGTATGACAACTAAAACAAAATGGGCAATTAAGCCCAATAACAACTAATGGCCGGCCATAAGGGTGGAGGGTAGTGAACTTGGCTTAATTGCAAGTTTGCCACTCCATTGTGAGGTGGTATAAAGACATCTTTATAGCCATTTCATCCTTAGGGTTTTCTAATTGAATTTGGGTGAAACCTATTCTCTCATTTTCTACATAGAGGCCGGCCACCTTAGGTGAGGAACATCTAGCAATCTTTCTTCCCTAAGTCATCCATTTCATCTTCACACAATATCTTTGGTGTGGAGACTTAGAGACACCAAACTTTTGGTGTTTTGGAGAACAAATCCTCAAATCCTCAAAGAAGAAAATGAGCACTAAAAGGGAGAAAATCACAAGGAAGATCCAAGGAGTAAGGAGGTGACTTGAAGGCCCTCCACTTGGGTGAATCCCTTGTGCAATCAAGGATGAGCTTCAAGGGTAAAGAATCTCTAAAATTCTTATTCTCTTTAATATTGTTAAAGAGTCTTATGGTTCACCATATACTAGGCTTTGAAAGTCATGGGTTTTATGAATTGTTTTTGAATGCATGCCTACTTTAAAGTGTTATTAGTTTGCATATGTATTCAAATGTTCTTACATGTTCTTAGCTAGGACAAAATTTTTCCTTCACAGTCAAGGATGGAACTGCCAAGATCGGAGTTGCTGAAGATGAAGTGTTGGATGAGTGAATTATTGAGTGCAAAAAGTGGCTACTGTCCCCTGACCATTTTGCTTTTTACTCGATCTTCAAGCATTCGATCATTTGAACCATGTGACTTTCTTGCACTGGAGAGCTTACCCAGATGGGTGTCTGAGAATTAGTTTATCCTCTTGCACTGAAGAGCAGACCCATATAGGTGGCGGGGAATTAGTTTACCCTCTCGCACTAGGGAGCAATTAGTTTATCATCTCGCACTGGAGACCAGACCTATATGGGTGTCGAGGAATTGGTTTACCCTCTCGCACTAGAGAGCAATTAGTCTATCCTCTCGCGTTGGAGAACAGACCCATATGGGTATCAGGGAATTGGTTTACCCATTCGCACTGGAGAGCAATTAGTTTATCCTCTCTGATGTGAGATGGAGGATGTTCCTTGAGGATGCATATGGGTGTTAGGGAATTGGTTTACCCTCTCGCACTGGAGAGCACCAATTTGTGGATGCAAATTTCTACCTCCTTCTTCTTGGATAAAATTGCACTTATAAAACAATTAACACCTTAGGGTCAAGGCCAAGAGCCTCAAGAGCCCACGATGATTTGGGGGGGGGGGGGGGGGGGCTTTGGCCTAAGAACCTCTGATGTCAAAGTTAGAATTTAGAGAGAAAAGTGTTTAGAGAGTTTTTGGGAGTTTTGCAAGAGTGTGTAACTTAGCTTTTTAGAGAAAATAGGGTCCAATTTATAGAGCATGGCCGGCCTTTTTTGGGAAAGAGAGAGTGGCCGGCCTTTGGGTGTTTTTTAGGGTGTAATGGGTGAGTTATTTGGCAATTAATGGACTAATTAGGTAATAAATCCATTAATTGGCCAATTAACTCAATTTATATGGAATGTTTTGAAGGTTATGGAGTAAATGCTTTGTAGGGAATATAAGATGAGGATAGATGAAATAATTTTGAATTTGTTACCCATTTTGGGCACTTTTGACTTGGTTGAGGAATGCTTGCCTGCTGCTCGCGTGTAGGAAACCACGTGTCATCTCTTGATTATTTTTGGATCCACAATAGTCATTTAGTTTGCAAATTTAGTTTTTCTAACATTATCCTAACCAAAATATACTAAGATATCTAGGGATGGTAACGGTTCGGTTTGGGGACGAAAATGCTATATCCATCCCCATAACCACGAAAATTAACCATATCCATAACCACAAATTAACCATCAGGGATTACCCATTACCATATCCACCGGGTAATGGATTTTCAATCGGTTATCCGTTATATCTATCTTCGTCAAAAAAAAAAAATTATATTTATCCAATTGATGCATTATAAATTTTAGTAGATACTAATTCCGTCATTAAATAGCAACATCCAATTACAAAAAACTAACAATATATTTGAAGTTGTTTATGATAACATGCACCAATTTCTTGACAGTGAGACTCTTAAAGAGAGATGAATCTGATAAACTTGTAATATTTGATAATTGATATATAAAATGATTCAATGAATTAATTTGGTTGAGTATAACAATAAGAGTATTGAATTGATGAGGTTGTTGGTATGCCCCATGCATGATGTTTGGTGCATAATAAAGATAGTATAGGGTTTGATGCATGCATAATGAATTAGTATAGGGAGGGTTCGGTAAATTGAATAAAATTATATTATATATCAAATATATATATATATATATATTCGGGTCGGATTCGGTGACGGATATGGATTGGGGACCCCTATAACCATATCCAAAACCATAACCGAATAAAGTTCATGATTTTTCCCCATATCCATACCATACCCGAATTTTCATATCCAAATCCAATCCATTCGGACGGTTATCCACGGTTATCGGGTTTAACGGTTAGAATTGTCATCCCTAAAGATATCTAATTGTTTTGTGTTGCAATAAATTCTCTTTGAATCTATTAAACATAAATTCTTTATAATTGTGCCTACTAATTAATAAAAGATGAAAAATCAAACTAATTTTTTGATTAAAAAAATAAATAAGTTACCGTATAGCGACAGTTTTCTCTTGTAAATGAGTTTTTAAATTTGAATCTCGTGAATGACGAGTTCGATACCAATTTATTCTAAAACCATTTAGTATAAATATAATGTTATAAAATTAATAAATAAATACGAAACCTTTGTATTATTTACAATTTTATGGGGTCGATATATAAGGTGGGCAGGAATAGCATCAATCGTAATAAAAGGATGATAATTTCATCCACCCTATGAGGTGGATGTATGCATATGTGCATCTACCCTTAAGAATATTATTTTTCCGTATAAATTTTAGGCTTAATTAGATTAATAGTCTTTGTGGTGATAAGGTAATTGGAAGATAGCTCAAGTGGTAAAAAAAAACTAGGATTTAAGCCCCTGTGGTAAAGTATGTTAGGATTTATGTCCAAAATTAACAATTCCGTCAACTGATTTGTTAATTATTAACACTTGAGCCAGCCCCACGTATTAACAATTAACAAAGAGGTCTGTTTTAGCCTAATATGTGTATGGAGAGTTCCTTTTTAGTCTAATATGTGCAGCTCACGTGCTAATAATTAACAGAAAATTGACAGATGTTTTTCAATTTTGGGTATAAATCCTAACAGACTTTACCACAGAAGCTTAAATCCTAGTTTTTTCACCACATGGGCTATCTCCCAACTACCTTATCACCACGAAGACTATTAATCTAATTTTATAATCAGAATAATTTAACTTATTAAGCACCTAAGGGCTAAAATCTTCCAATCTTTTAGTATCATTCTAACTTGGTCTCAATATTTAATTATAAACATTCCAAACAAGTATTCAACCTATTGGAAATGTCACATTTGTTAAGCCCCATTAATTTTTCCGTTAAATGTACATGTGATAAAAATTGGTCTCACTTTTTAGCTTACATGGATACTAAAATAATAATAAACATAACTTCAGAAAAGTTTTGAGGATAAAAAAAAAATTCACAAATAAGATGGAGAACAAAAATAAAGATTGAGATATGTCAAGCCCCGCCACCTCCAATCTCAACCTATGATGACCCAAACATCATCCCAACCTTTATATTCATCTCACAATTGTCATAGTGACATCAACATGTTTGATGATGTGTTCCTCATTATCTAAGAAGGCAAGAGGTTCTCGGGTCTAGTTGTCTGCGTGGCATACATGCTTTGGGGAGGGTTGTGTTCAATCCCTCGGATGGTAGTGCGAGGTAGTCGTCTGAGCTGTGGGTGGGTATCCTGGATTGGGTTTAGGAGTTGATGCTCTGGTGTCTCACGACTTTGAGAAATAAAAACAAATTAGCACCCCTAGCATATGCCTTATTTTTATAGGAGTTTTAATGAAAAGGGTTTGGACTAAGTTTATTTTAACAAAAAATCATCCTATAACTTTATTTAATGAAAAGACTTAAATTTTAATGAAAATGACTTAAATTTTAATAAAAATGACAAAAGTTTAATATAACAGAAAAAAAATAGAAAAGGTAATAAAAACTAACACGGGCGCGCGTCCATCACACACATTATTTTTAAAAGTGAATGGTATTACACTATTTTTGAAACTGAACAGTACTACACTATTTCTAAAAACTGAACACTTATTATCTCTGAAACTAAACACGAGTACTAAACTATTTTTAAAACTGAACACGAACACTATTTCTGAAACTAAATACAAGTTGGCGTGCATTGACTATTTCTTAAAATGGGATCTTCGCAGAAACTGAATACAAATTGAAAGCTTTCTCACATTCTCTTCTTTATCGTATAAGAAAGAGAAAAAGGATGAAAATTGCTATGCTGGAAAAGAGGAAAATTACACATTCATCTCGTCTGCCGAATCACAGTGCTCCTGCAACCCACAACCCTAAGCACCAGTACTAGTGAAGCCATATTAGCGCCCTGGGGTATGGCTGCATATTGGAAGAAGATCAGGAAGATCGGGAAGAAGATCTACTTTCTATCATCTATCCTAGCTGGTAGGTAGCATGGGTGTATGCATGGGGTGCTGTCTAACAACTTGAGTATGGCTGTCATTCTCACTAATTCAAGGGATTGTTGATCTTGCTTTAGTTGTTAGGTGATTAGGCGTAAATCAAGGAAGGACGATTGTTTCTTGTTCCTTGTTTTGTTCCGTGTTTTTCTCTTCTTCCCACGCTCATATATATGAGCTATCTTTGTACTTTGTTTCTTCATAATAGAAAATACACCTTCAAATTTCAATATGGTATTAGAGCAGTGATCCTAATCGACCTGTTTCTAAGTAGTTTCTTGAGAGATCTGTGAACTTTTCCTGATTCTCTATCATGGCTGAAGAGAGTTCAGTGCATGGTGAAGAAGTTAGCTTGCATGCTGCGCCATCTTCATTTCATTTAGATGTTGATGTCAACCCAAATTAACATCTTAGTTCTGTCTTACTAAATGAGTTCAATTATCTTCCCTGGGAGAGAGCAGTCACTCTTGCCTTGGGAGGACGATCGAAACTTGGTTATGTTAATGGTGTTATTCCAGCGCCTGATGTGTCCTCATCAGATTACAATGACTGGTTGTGCAAGGACCAGTTGGTTATGTCATGGCTACTAAATTCTATGGATCGAAAGATTGCAGAAATTTTCAGCTATGCTAAATCCTCCTGCATCCTTTGGAAAAATCTCAAAGAAATGTATGGGAATCAGAATAATGCAGCTCAAGTGTTCCAGTTAAAAAAAGATATTACTGATCTACAGCAGGAAGGAAACTCATTTGTGCAGCACCTTGGGAAGTTAACCACTATGTGGAACTAGTTGAATGTCTATCGGCCACACACCATTGACGCTGTCGTGCTGACCAAGAGAGCTGAGGAAGACAAAATATTTCAACTTCTTGTGAGTTTAAGTCCTGAATACGAAGATCTCAGGAGTCATATCCTCATGAATCCTGATCTTCCCTCATTCTCAAGTGTGTGTGTGCCACAATTCAAAGGAAGAAACTCGCAGAAAAATCATGACTGTGGCATTAAAGGCAAGTATACCAAAAGTTAGAATATATCTCTCTAACCATAGAACTAGTGAAGAGAGGGGCTGCAAAGGAAAGAAACCTATTGTGAAATGTAGCTACTGTGATACTGGTGGACATACACGAGATCATTGTTGGATTCTCCACACTGAACTAAGGCCCAAGTCTTTGAGGGACAACAACAAGGGTTTTCCTAAGGGTTCACACAACTCATCCTACAAGGCAAATCATATCGTCGCTACTCATTCTAAGGAAGCACAGAAGTTCCCCTCCAATCCAGCCAACCTGATCCATGAATTTGCCGCATTCCTCAATAAGAAACAAGGTCATGGAGACAATGAAGGATCAACTAGTCAAGGTGATAACAAAAAGGCTGCTCTACTCAGGCAGTCTGCTAGTTTTTTGGCTGAAAATAAAGGTGTGACACAACAAGATATTCCAGGTATCTTACAATCCTTCTTAACTGCTCTCAAAGTAGGTAATGTGCATGATTATTGGATTATAGATTCAAGAGCTACTGATCATGTGACTAACAAGTCTACAAATCTGCATAATTTTGAAAAACTCTCATGTCTATGTCAAGTGTCAGTTGCCAATGGCAAGGGTGCTATGGTTGTAGGGAGAGGGAAAACACATTTGATCTCTAGTAATATCGAGTCTGAAGCTCTTTATGTTCCCTCATTCCCTTTTCAACTCTTATATGTTGGAAAAATCACAAACTCATTGAAATGTCTTGCTATTTTCTCTCCAAAAACTGTGGTTTTTCAGGATATCACCACCAAGAAGACAATTGGTGAAGGATTTTTCTTAAATGGCCTCTATTACCTTTCCAAGCATGTCCAAACTCCCAAGGTTTTCCAAGTCACTTCAAGCCTGGTTCAAGAACAACAACTTTGGCACCAACAACTTGCACATCCCTCTGATAAAGTTTTGTCTTTTTTGTTTCCAAACCTGTGCAAAGTTACAAGTTCCTGTGATGTTTGTCACTTCTCTAAGTTCACTAGATTACCCTTCACTTCCTGATTGTCTAGGGCTAGTAATCATTTTGAAATCATGCATTCCGATGTTTGGGGACCAATCTTAGAGTCCTTTGACGGATACAAATATTTTGTAACTTTTGTGGATGATTTCAAAAAAATCACTTCGTTGTATCTTTTGAAATTTAAAAGTAAAATGCTGGAAGTTTTTCAAGATTTTCATAGACTTGTAAACACACAATTTTCTTCAAACATTCATGTCTTACAATCAGATAATGGCTCCGAATATATGTCCCATAACATGTCTCACTATCTAAGCACACATAGTATATTACATCAAACTAATTGTGTTGGAACACCTCAACAAAACAGGGTAGCAGAAAGAAAGAATAGAGATTTACTTGAAAAAACTAGAGCTTTTATGTTTCACTTGAATGTGCCTAAAAAATTTTGGTCACAAGGTGTTCTTACTGCTGCATATCTCATCAATAGATTACCTAGCAAGATATTGAACTTTAAATCACCTTATGAGGTATTGAAAGATAGACAGATCAATCTATCCCATTTGAGGGTGTTTGGATGTACATGCTTTATTCACATTCAAGCACCAAATCGTGACAAACTAGATCCAAGGGCTGCCAAATGTGTTTTCCTAGGCTATTCAGCCACTCAAAAAGGTTACAAATGTTACAATCCAACAACTAGGAAAATAGTTGTTTCAAGAGATGTGAAATTTGAAGAAACCATGCCTTACTTCACTCAACCTCTGGACTATTCTAGAGAGGGGGAGAATTTACTTGATTTGTTCCCAATACCATATCCAAATGAAGATGATACAACAGATATTTCAAGGGACCAGATATTGAATGAGGTTGATTCTCGCAACAGGCAAAGTTCTCCACATGTGGTCCCTAAAGAACCTATCTCATCAGAACCCTTAAGTAGTCCTTCCAACCAAGAAACTGCTCAATTGCCAACAACTCAATCTCCCACAGTTCGTCGAAATCCCCCCCGTGAAAGGAAACTTCCATCCAAGTTACCTGATTATGTAACTTACAACGCCAAGTATCCCTTGACTTCTGCTATTGATTACAGCAAAGTTTCATCCTCCTTTGTTGCATTCCTCAGTGCAATTACTGAAACTTATGAACCACAAAGCTTTCAAGAAGCTAATCTACACAGTGAATGGAGAGCTGCTATGGCAGAAGAGCTTCAAGCTCTTCATGAAAACAACACCTGGACTATAGTGAAACTTCTCAAAGGAAAGACGGTTGTGGGAAGTCGTTGGGTATATAAGACCAAGTTCCATTCAGATGGCACGATTGAAAGGAACAAGGCTCGTTTGGTTGCTCGAGGATTTACTCAAACCTATGAAGTGGATTACAAGGAGACATTTGTTCCCGTGGTAAAGATGAACAATGTGAGGGTGTTGTTATCTATTGCTATTAACAATGCATGGCCTCTTTTTCAAATGGATATTAAAAATGCTTTTTTGCATGGTGAGCTTGAAGAAGAAGTTTTCATGAAACTACCTCCAGGTCATCCTCAATCAAACAATCCAGAAATGGTGTGCAAGCTTCATAAATCCATTTATGGTCTTAAGCAAAGTCCACGTGCATGGTATGCCAAGCTCAGTCATGTTCTAGAAAGAGTTGGTTTCTGTCGGGGTAATGCTGATTCTTCCTTATTTGTGCGTTCAAGCACATCGGGTAAACTTGTGGTACCTATTTACGTTGATGATCTCATTGTGACAGGTGATAATATGTCAGAGATTAGTGCTCTTAAACAATATCTCAATCATAAGTTTGCTATCAAAAATCTCGGCATTCTTAAATATTTTCTAAGGATCGAGATGGCACACTCTCGCAAAGGGTTGTTTTCTAAATCGGCGCAAGTATGTTATTGATCTTCTTCTTGAAACCAACATGACAAATTGTAAACCTACTTGCACACCTTTAATAGTAACTTGAAGCTGCAATCTCAAGGTGATCTCATTCCCAATATAGAATACTATCAGCGATTGGTCGGCAAACTTATTTATCTAACTATCACTCGCCCTGATATAGCATATGTCGTGAGCCTTGTTAGTCAATTTATGCATGCTCCAAGCATGGATCACATGAAGATTGTTCATCGTGTGCTTCGATATCTGAAGGGCTTCATTGGTAGAAGGATTCTCATGCGCAACAATAATCACACTCATATTTTAGGATATACAGATGCAGATTGGGCGGGGAACGCTCTTGATTGCAAGTCTATCACTGGTTTTTGCACCTTCGTAGGAGGTAACCTAGTCACCTGGAAGAGCAAGAAACAAAGTGTGGTTGCACGCTCTAGTGCAGAAGTAGAATACCGTGTTATGGCTTCGACTGCTTGTGAACTTATTTGGCTAAAAAATCTGTTATTGGACTTAGGGTTTCCCCATCAGCAACCTATGTCTCTCTACTATGATAATCAAGGAAGGAAGATTGTTTCTTGTTCCTTGTTTTGTTCCGTGTTTTTCTCTTCTTCCCACGCTCATATGTATGAGCTATCTTTGTACGTTGTTTCTTCATAATGGAAAATACACCTTCAAATTTCAATACTACACCTTCGGTCATCGATACTTTTCATGAAGAGCGAGGAATTGCCCCTCGGAACCTGCATGAAAGGTGTTTGACAAAATAGCTAAAGGAAGCATTGATGCTTGGCCTGGTTTTTTAGATTTTAATCATGAATCTTTCACCTGATCTGCAATATATTTTTAACTCTTTATAATATATATGTGTGGTTTTAACCACTCGTGCCATTTCATTTCTTTTTACAGTGTCTGAATTACTGTAGTATCTTCCTGCTACTGACTTATTATTTCTTCGTTTATAACAAATATGACAAGTGTTTTTATTTGTTGTAATAATTAAAATGAGTGATTGGATTTCAAAAATGTGCTAAAAAATATGTAATACATAAGAAAACTAGTTGTTTGGGAGATGTACAGTTAACAAATATGTTGTATGATTTGAGTACTTTTGGTTTTAAGATATTTGTATTGAAGTTGTTGAGGATGAATAATCTGTTAGAAAGTTTTATAGTATGAGAGCTGACGCACCACTCAGATGAATAATCTACCAAAATCGTAGCAATCGGTTTTTGTAGACCCAACATTTTGAGGTCCACCGACTTCTTCTGCTAAATATGAGTACGTATTTGTACTTCTTAGTTTCGAAATCCATTCACTCATTTTAATTACTACACAAGATACAAACACTTGTCATATTTGTTATATACCTTGCAAGCTCATGATCGTGTGCAGGATCAAAGGTAGAGACTTTCCACACATCATCTTCTAGCAAGAATCGAATTTTGGCTTGGCAACCTATTCTCTCGGCCCATCTCTTAGTCTTTTCCTCTTTTTCTTTCACAAGGGTCAAATCTTGTTTAAAGCCTTCTTTTTAACAACAAAAATTAAGTGTTGTGAGATCTCCATTTTTGCCATCTCTTTTTTGTTTTTTTCGAATGCTAAAGTCAATGCGCGCAACATACTCACCATAGATTATAAGCTTCTTGCTCATTTTTCACAATCTTCAACATAACTCTCTTCAAGATTTACAATAGGCGGAGTTTTTTCTCGAGTGTGGCTTTCACTATTTTCTTCATCACTTACAGTAGTGACTGCATTATTCATTGATAGATTTTTTTTACCATATTATAAGCAAAAAATTCATAAAATATTGGCCAAAATTAATATTTTATAAAAAATAATATCGTAGCCTAGAACAGAGTGTCCTATAATCATGTAATATAGCTCTGACATATTGTTGATCTTATACAAACAACAACAACAAAGCTATATTCAATTAAGTGCAGTTGGCTATTGCTGGTCTTATACAACTAAAAAAATAAAAAACAGATCCAAATCTAAATGTTTAAGAGCTCGTACTTACAACTTAATACACTTAAAGGTAAAATCAAATACCTGTGTCCGAGCCTTGCATGTCTCCATCCATAAATTGGAAAAACAAAAAAAATGGTTGCTGCACTATTGACTGGAAAAACAAAAAAAAATGGCAGTAACATGTTGTGATTAGACTAACGGCAAGCAAAGTTGGAGAAAGTTGGAAAGCTATTATTTTTAAATCTTTTAAATTTAAAATTTTTTTTTTTAAAGAAAGAAAGGAGGAAATCGTTCGAGGCTGTACAGTTTCCTGTAATTTACAAGACATGGAAGGGGTGTAACTGAAAACACACCAGAGTAAAGGGTCATTCTGACCCTTAAACTTTTCAACGTGAACTTAAGTGAGGCCCAACCAAAATCCAGTTGTCAAAATTTAATTGTTTAGGAACACTCTCTGCCATCAGGTGTGTGTCAGAATTTGCATCCACGGTGTCATGAGTAATGAATGTAAAGGAAGTTACTCAAATACTAAATCAATACATATTGAAGTAGTGGACTAATTTCAAAATTGTATGGCTCATTTAAATCAGGTATTGTGTTTTGCCTTGTATCACTTTTTTTTTTTTTTTTTTTTTGAATTGGGTCTTGATTAAATTCGTTGTTGAAAAAATATATGTAATCCAGGATGCCCTTACTTGTAGTTTGAAGGAACATTAAGATGCTTGTAACTTGTAATTCTGACTATTTTAGACTTCACATCAAGTTCATGAGAGATTGCTTTCTTATTGCACTACACCAGACTTGGTATAGTAAGTTTGAAGCTCCATAATTTGACAAGGGTGTGTGAGAGATAAGAGTAAGTATGTAAATAATACTACCTTATGTCAACCTTGTTGAATTAGTGGCCAAGTGGACATGATGATGTTTGTTGAAAAGAAAAAAGAAGGTGGACAACATCATTGTGTCTTCCTTGTTTTGGGGAGGAAAAAAAGGGAATTGTTTTTTTTTGTCTTGACCCATGGGAAAAGCCACGGATGGCTTTGGGGTTTTAATTAAAGGATAGCAATTATCCTCATTGGTTTTAAGGGAGAGAGTGAGAGCTGAAAAACAGAGGGCAGAGAAGAAGAAGAAATCTGGAGCAGCAACCCCATTTCGAAGAGAAGAAGGTGCTCTTCTTTTTTGGTTAGTAATCATCCATCAAAGTAATTGTAATAGCTTTGAGCTTTGTATAGAGAAGAAATTAATCACTATATTTTCTTCTCTATTTGTTTCTTTGGTGTGTGAGAGCTTTTGGGTGTATTGGGCATTTTGGGTTGTGAGATTGCCAACACTTTGTAAACTCCCATTTGGTTGATAGTGGACTCTTGGGTGAGCTCCTACTGCTCCGAGGACGTACTCCAGTTACACTGACTGTGGAGGAACCTCGTTAAAATCTTGGTGTCATTTTATATTTTGTTCTTGCATTTCCATTTGATAAATTTCCTGTGGGCTAGCTTGAGTTGGTTCCATAAAGGTTGGTGCTATCCTAGCACAACAATTGGTATCAGAGCACTGGTTGCTCTTGGGTACTGTCTAGTTGCCAAAAAATGTCAGACGGGCAAGATGAGAATCCTTTTGGAAGCAGCTCCGGATTTGCAAGAACTACGGTGCAAAATGCAAAGTTCGAAGTTGAAAAGTTTGATGGCACAAACAACTTTGGGATGTGGCAATGTGAGGTCAAAGATGTGTTGGCTCAACAAGATCTACTTGCCGCTTTGGGAGAGAAGCCGGAAGCTATGTCGAAGCCGGAATGGGAGAAATTAAATTTGTGGGCTTGCTCTTCAATTCGGTTGTGCCTTGCAAAAACTCAGAAGTATTTTGTGATGCGGGAGACATTGGCAAGTGTGTTGTGGCAAAAATTGGAAGACAAGTATATGACGAAGAGTGCAGAGAACCGGCTACACTTGAAGAAAAAGCTCTACCGCTTCCAATACAAAGAAGGTACAAAAATGATTAGACACCTTGATGCTTTTAATAAGTTGATTGCCGACTTGTTAAATTTAGATGAGGATATTAAGGATGAAGATAAGGCCTTAATATTGTTGAATTCCTTGCCGGACTCTTATGAGCATTTTGTTACCACTATTATGCATGGTAAAGAAACTGTGAAATTTGAAGATGTGTCAAATGCCTTGATGAATTATGAAATGAGGCATAGAAAAAAAAATCATGATAGTACCTCTGAAGCTTTATTTGTTAGAGGTAGATCATCAGAGAGAAGATCATCTTCTAGTAGAAGAAAATCACAGTCTCGACCTAGAGGAAACTCTAAAGGTAGAAAACCTTTGGAAAGGGATGAATGTGCCTTTTGTCGTAATAAGGGCCATTGGAAGAAAGATTGTCCTAAGTTGAAGGCCAAAGGTAAAGAAAGTTCTGAAGCTAATGTTGCTGAAGTTGAAACAGATTTTTCTGATTTTGCTTTAACCACTACCTCATCATTTGATTGTGCTACTAAGTGGGTGTTGGATACGGGTTGTACTCATCATATGACTCCTCACAAGGATTGGTTTTCAAGCTTGAAAGAGTTTGATGACGGCATTGTGTTCATGGGAGATGACAATCCTTGCACAACAAAAGGGATTGGTACAGTTCGTTTGAAGTTGCATGATGGCATGGTTAAAGAGTTGACAGGTGTTCGGTATGTACCGAATTTGAAGAAAAATCTTATTTCTTTGGGAACTTTGGAAGCCAAGGGCTTCAGGTTTCATTCAGATGGGCAGACATTGAAGGTGACTTATGGTGCACTTGTTGTGATGAAAGCTCCTCGATGTGGCCATTTGTATTTATTGCAAGGAAGCACTGTGACAGGTGAAGCATCTGTAGTCTCAGAAAATATGGGCACATCCGATTCTGATACTACTAGATTGTGGCATATGAGATTAGGCCATGCCGGTGAGAAAGCTCTACAAGGGCTTGTGAAACAAGGTCTTCTAAAAGGTGCCACGACTTGTAAGCTTGATTTCTGTGAGCATTGTGTCTTGGGGAAGCAAACTAGAGTGAAGTTTGGTACTGCTGTACATCAGACGAAGGGCATTCTTGATTATGTGCATTCAGATGTTTGGGGTCCTACAAAGACTCCCTCTTTGAGTGGTAGACATTGGTTCGTGACCTTTGTTGATGATTATTCAAGAAGGTCTTGGGTCTACATTATGAAGCACAAGAGTGAGGTGTTGAGCATTTTCTTGGGTTGGAAGAAAATGGTTGAGAACCAGACTGGGAGAAAGATTAAGATTTTGAGATCGGATAATGGTGGTGAATACACATCCGACCCTTTCTTTAAAGTTTGCAAAGAGGAAGGGATTGTGAGACATTTTAGTGTCCGGGGAACTCCACAACAAAATGGAGTTGCAGAAAGATTGAATCGAACCTTGCTTGAGAAGGTTAGATGCATGTTGTCTCAGTCGGGTTTGAGCAAGTCGTTTTGGGCAGAGGCAGTTACTTATGCATGTCACATCATCAACCGATTACCCTCAGCTGCTGTTCAGGGTAAGACGCCAATGGAGGTATGGACTAGAAAACCTTCTACTGATTATGATTATATTCGTATTTTTGGTTCACCTGCTTATTTTCATGTAACTGAAAATAAACTTGATCCTAGAGCCAAAAAGGCTATCTTTCTTGGTTTTAGTAGTGGTGTCAAAGGTTACAGGTTATGGTGCCCGGAGATGAAAAAACTTGTAATCAGCAGAGATGTGACATTTGATGAAGAAAGTATGTTCAGAGGCTCTGAGAAGAATGTGAAAGATGTCCAACAGGTGGAGCTTGAGAAAGTTGCCTCTGGTACTTCAAATCCTATTTCCACTGATGTCGAAGCCACTACAAGTGAAGAAGTGGGAGACCATGAGGATGTTGAAGAAGTTGAACTTGAAGATTCTATTCAAGTTGAAGAGCAAGTTTCACCTCAAGAGTCTATTGCCAAGAACAGAGGAAAGAGAAATATTACCAAGCCAGCTCGGTATAGTGACTATGTTGCTTTTGCTCTTCCTATTATCACTGATGAGATTCCATCCAATTTTGAGGAAGCCATTGAGAGTGAGGAAAAGGAGAAGTGGTGCAATGCCATGGGCGACGAGATGAATTCTCTCATGAAAAACAAGACTTGGGAGTTAGCTAAATTGCCTAAGGGTAAGAAAGCTATTGGTTGCAAATGGGTGTATGCCAAGAAGGAAGATGTTGATGAGAAAAGCAATGTCAGATTCAAAGCAAGATTAGTTGCAAAAGGGTATGCACAAAAGGAGGGCATTGACTATAATGAAATCTTTTCTCCAGTTGTGAAGCACTCCTCAATTCGCATTATGTTAGCTCTTGTTGCACAATATGATCTTGAACTTGTGCAACTTGATGTGAAGACGGCTTTCCTGCATGGTGATTTGAATGAAGAGATTTATATGTGTCAACCGGATGGGTATAAAGTGAAAGGGAAAGAAAATTTGTTTTGCAAGTTGAAGAAATCACTTTATGGCTTGAAGCAATCTCCAAGACAATGGTATTTGAGGTTTGATAAATTTATGAGAGGCCAAAATTATTCTAGAAGTCAATATGATCATTGTGTGTACTTCAAGAAGTTGCAAGATGGGTCTTTCATTTATTTGTTGATATATGTTGATGATATGTTGATTGCCTCAAAGAATGTTGAAGAGATTGAGAAATTGAAGAAGCAAATGAAAAATGAGTTCGAGATGAAGGATCTTGGTGAAGCAAAGAAGATCCTTGGCATGGAGATCACTAGAGACAGAGAGAAAGGTTTGGTATGCTTGAATCAAAGTCACTACCTTGAGAAGTTGATTCAAAAGTTTGGAGTTCATGACTCAACCAAACCGGTTAGTACCCCTTTGGCTCCTCATTTTAAATTGAGTTCTCTACAATGTCCTAAAACTGATCAAGAGAAGCTACAAATGAAAAATATACCATATGCAAATTTGGTTGGTAGTTTGATGTATGCAATGGTATGCTCTAGACCGGATATTGCTCATGCAGTTGGCATGGTGAGTCGATATATGCATAATCCTGGTAAAGAGCATTGGAATGCAGCTAAGTGGATATTGAGGTATCTCCATGGTACTCGAGATGTTGGTTTATGCTTTGAGAGGGATGACTCTGGTATTGGTCATTTTGCTGTTGGTTATGTTGATTCAGATTATGCAGGTGATCTGGATGGAAGGAAGTCTACTACAGGCTATGTATTTACTATGGCTAAAGGGCCAGTTTGTTGGAGGTCCATTTTGCAGTCGTCTGTTGCCTTGTCTACTACAGAGGCTGAATATATGGCAGTTGCTGAAGCTATAAAAGAGGCCATTTGGATACATGGACTGATTAGAGATTTGGGGGTTGATCAGAAGCAGGTGGAGGTGCATTGTGATAGTCAGAGTGCCATTTATTTGGCTAAATATCAGGTTCATCATGCGAGGACCAAGCACATAGATGTGCGTTATCACTTTGTTCGTGAAGTTGTTGGTGAAGGAGAAATCATTCTCCAGAAGATTCCAACTAAAGACAACCCCGCTGATATGTTGACTAAGGTTGTTAGTGTAGCCAAGTTTGTTCATTGCTTGAACTTGGCTCGCATTTTGCCTATTTAAAGAAGGCGTTGAGCAGTAGGAGTTTTGGAGAATTGGCTCGGCATGAGTTGTTCTCTTGCTAGTGTTTGGGAGTTATTTTTGTGTCAATTGTGTTGGTTGGCTTATCATGGCGTTTTCGAAACTTGGCCAAGGTGGAGATTGTTGAATTAGTGGCCAAGTGGACATGATGATGTTTGTTGAAAAGAAAAAAGAAGGTGGACAACATCATTGTGTCTTCCTTGTTTTGGGGAGGAAAAAAAAGGAATTGTTTTTTTTTGTCTTGACCCATGGGAAAAGCCACGGATGGCTTTGGGGTTTTAATTAAAGGATAACAATTATCCTCATTGGTTTTAAGGGAGAGAGTGAGAGCTGAAAAACAGAGGGCAGAGAAGAAGAAGAAATCTGGAGCAGCAACCCCATTTCGAAGAGAAGAAGGTGCTCTTCTTTTTTGGTTAGTAATCATCCATCAAAGTAATTGTAATAGCTTTGAGCTTTGTATAGAGAAGAAATTAATCACTATATTTTCTTCTCTATTTGTTTCTTTGGTGTGTGAGAGCTTTTGGGTGTATTGGGCATTTTGGGTTGTGAGATTGCCAACACTTTGTAAACTCCCATTTGGTTGATAGTGGACTCTTGGGTGAGCTCCTACTGCTCCGAGGACGTACTCCAGTTACACTGACTGTGGAGGAACCTCGTTAAAATCTTGGTGTCATTTTATATTTTGTTCTTGCATTTCCATTTGATAAATTTCCTGTGGGCTAGCTTGAGTCGGTTCCATAAAGGTTGGTGCTATCCTAGCACAACAAACCTCATATTGCACTATGTCATTATATATACATATACACACCAACATATTGGTTGGCTACTGGCTACACTCTCTCGTGTCTTAGGCAATGGCGAAGCCACGTGAGGGTGAGGAGTGGCGGCCGCCATTCCCTTCCCCGGAAATGAAGCCCAGGAACGAGTACCCGCCCCTTCTCTAGCTGGAAATGAAATCTTGTTTTTTGCTACAGTTGCCCAAACGTTGCGCATGCAGTGGCAAGCCACAAAGATGCAAGTAGGTGTGGTCGCACCTCTGGTCATCGGAACTCGACTCTAAGAGTGATAAGCTGCCCCTCTAGACTGGACGTCATTCCTCTGAACCTGCACTAAAACAGTGAAATTTTCACACATCTCTCGCAAGGAAGAAGAACTGTAGCATATTTTAGTTTATTGGCTTTAAGAGGAACGGTGCCGTTACGTATATTGGCTTTAAGAGGAACTGTGCCGTTATGTTTATTGGCTTTAATGGAACGGTGCCGTCACGGGTATAGGCTTTTGACTTAGTTATATCTACAACCCACATGAAACTGGTTCGGCCCAATTTTTGGGCTCTTTTTCGTTTTTCTTTTTATTTCATTTAATATTTTATTTATAATGAAGGCATTTTGGTGCTGTGATTATCCCTCGATTTCATTTTTTTAGTTGTTTTAATTTTGTCAAGTTGCTACTTAGTACTACGGTTTAATGGTATTCCTCTTCACTTGTAAGTGATAGGTCTTAGGTTCAATTCACGCCAAAGGCGAATTTAAACCATATTATTGCTAACTCATTGTGAGGCTTTAGCTCACTCCCCCACTCCTTAATGATAATATCGTCTTTTCAAAAAAAAAAAAAATTGTCAAGTTGGTTATTGTGTCTTTTGTTAGACATCTCTATTCTACTTTATGAATTTAATGATAGTATATAATTCAGTTAAGAACCATAATTTTGAGAATGTTAATCAAATGAATATATTAATTAGTACTCACATTGTCGATATACATGCCACTAAAAAGTATACATGTTGACTTTTTATCAGAATACCACACTTAACAAAAATGATATTCTTTTCATCTACTTGTACTATCTCTTTAATAGATATGAGACTCACATGTATTGATGGACTCTACCTCTATTAAAAAGTTTCCGTTAAACACCAACATACTGCCCCCATCAACTCGCATGACCAACACCACACTGCAACTAACACGGCTACCATCACTCACAAATGGATCACTTGCTAGGACACATCTAAAATTGGCTAATTGCATTCATATTCATATTTGGATGAGGATTTTCAAAGTTCCAAAGGAATGATGCCAAATTATTAGGGAAAGTACCACAAAATATGAACGACATTGTAACTTGTTTATATTGACAAATTATGAACGACATTAATATTGTTTACTATCTAAAATCATGTGGGTGTCGATATTTTTTTGGACATTTTACGCTTTGAAATTTCGCATCTCCCCCGAAAATTTATGGCTTCACCACTGATCTTAGGTGATTAAAGTGAATATACAATATTGATGTTGATTAGTAGAGTAGATAGATTTTGGAACCCAATTAAAATCAAATAGGGTTATCATTGTGAAATTGACTGACGTGTGGCCGAGTGAAGAGTAGTCCCACTTAGTGGAGTGTTAATACATATTTAAAGCATTTTCAACTATAATTGTGTGGGAAAGGGTTTATTGAAGAGTGTAAAGTCCCATTGAACTCATATCGAATACTTTTACTATTAATATAAGTTAAGTTCATCTCATCTCATTTAATGTAGATAATATTATTTGTTAAAAAAATATATATTTATGCCTTTTGTGCCAAAACCTTACCACATAATTTTTTTTTAAAAACAATTATTATTAGGTTAAGTATCTAGAACTCTCAAAACTTTTTATTTTCATTCTAAAATTGGTCTCAATTTTTTCTTTTAAACATTCCAAACAAGTAACATTCACCACAACCCCCATCAAGCCATCACCTCCAAATCCAATACAAAACCACCAACTCCACCTTACAACTCAAGCTACCAACATAGAGAAAAAGGTCGTACAAGTTGCTGAAATGGTATGAACTGCCATGATGCGCCCACCACCATCATCATTGCCCACAAAGAAGAATTAGAAGCTTTACAAGTTGAGAATCCACAAATGGAGAAATCACATGAGCAGAAATAAGCTCCTTGAAACCCTATCTGAATTCTAACCTTCTTCTTTGTTAGGTTATCAAGTGTACGTGAGTACACCTAATAGCATATAAAATCACTTTCTAGGAAGACCATATTTTGAACCAAATTAATGTACTATTTAATGTGACAAATGATGTATCCTAAAAAAGCCATATTCTCACCATAATTCTCATTAAATATTTATTGTGTGCATCACTTGTCACTTAAAAATGGATCCCATAATATATCAGACTAATCCTTCTTTTTTCATCCATAAACCAACCTTTTATATTTTTTTCATCTAAAAAAACTCTAATTCAATTTTCTTAAATAGTACAAGTAAAAGAAGCCAACTAATATTAATTTAATATTCGGGAAGAAGTGCCAAAAAAAAGTTGGAATTGAATTACATTTTTTTTAATAAACAATATTATCTACATTAATGAGTAAGAAAGTAGATTAAATCTCACAAAATAATGATGTAGTTTAAATTTTCTTTTAATAAAAATCGTCTTATAAGTAAAGAGAAATATCAATAGATGAGAATCATTTACTTTATTGAAGTTGTTTTTCCCCCAAAACCCAAACCGACGAGGGCGACTTGAACCGATAAAAAATAAAATAATAAAAAATTAAAATAATCCAATACGAATCTTTGTTTGTGAGGCAGCTATCTCACCAGAGGGTGATTTAACACATTTACTTGATTCCTTCAAACTCCCAAAAAAAACCTACAAACCTCAACTCCTTCCGACTCCTTCCGACTCGTCCATTCCCTTCACTGTCGCTTCTCTTTCACATAACGCCGCCTTCTCTGCAAGTCTCCCATGGCTGCCACCGCCACCAACAACCCCTCTTCCTCCACTCTCTCTTCTTCTCTCTCCAATCCCTCTCCTATCCCCCGAACCCACAAAACCCCTCCCTCCTTCTCCCCCAAAACCCTCCCTAAACCCACTTTCCCTCTCAAAACCTCCTCCCTTTCACATACCCACAAGCCCTCCTCCTTCGCCCTCCACTCTAAAAACCCAATTTCCGACATTTTCTCGGCCGCCAAACAAAACCCAGACAGCAATTCAATCGATTATGTTGATGACGAAAAGCCCCGGGAGGAGTGCGGCGTGGTCGGCATATACGGCGACCCAGAAGCCTCCCGCCTCTGCTATTTGGCCCTGCATGCGCTCCAGCATCGCGGTCAGGAAGGTGCCGGTATCGTGTGTGTGAAAGACGACGTGCTTCAGTCTATAACAGGCGTGGGGCTCGTCTCCGAGGTCTTCAATCAGACCAAGCTTGACCAGCTGCCCGGCGACTTGGCAATTGGGCATGTCAGGTACTCCACTGCAGGCTCCTCCATGCTAAAAAATGTCCAGCCTTTTGTTGCAGGGTACAGGTTTGGCTCAGTTGGGGTTGCCCACAACGGCAATTTGGTAAATTACCGCTCCCTTCGAGCTAAGCTCGAAGACAACGGCTCCATTTTCAACACCAGCTCTGACACGGAGGTTGTTCTTCACCTTATAGCAATTTCTAAGCATAGACCTTTTATTTTGAGAATTGTTGATGCGTGCGAGCAGATTGAGGGGGCTTATTCTATGGTTTTCGTGACCAAAGATAAGCTCGTAGCGGTTCGGGACCCGCACGGGTTTCGGCCATTGGTAATGGGTAGGAGGAGCAATGGCTCTGTTGTGTTTGCCTCTGAAACTTGTGCTCTTGATTTGATTGAAGCCACATATGAGAGAGAGGTGTTTCCTGGGGAGGTTGTGGTGGTGGATAAGGAGGGGGTTCAATCACTTTGCCTAATGTCTCATCCTCAGCCAAAGCAATGTATCTTTGAGCACATTTACTTTGCTCTTCCGAATTCTGTGGTTTTCGGTCGTTCAGTGTATGAGTCCCGACGGGTATTTGGTGAGATACTTGCCACTGAGGCGCCGGTTGATTGTGATGTTGTGATAGCAGTGCCTGATTCTGGGGTGGTAGCCGCACTTGGTTATGCGGCTAAAGCTGGTGTGGCTTTTCAGCAGGGTTTGATTAGGTCTCATTATGTCGGGAGGACCTTCATTGAGCCATCACAGAAGATTAGGGACTTTGGTGTGAAGCTCAAGTTGTCCCCAGTTCGTGCAGTGTTGGAGGGGAAGAGGGTTGTGGTTGTGGATGACTCCATTGTAAGAGGAACCACTTCTTCCAAAATTGTTAGGTTGTTGAAGGAGGCTGGTGCAAAGGAAGTTCATATGAGGATTGCAAGCCCGCCGATTATTGGTTCTTGTTATTATGGAGTGGACACACCAAGCTCTGAGGAGTTGATTTCAAATAGGATGAGTATTGAGGAAATTAGGGAGTTTATCGGATCGGATTCACTTGCTTTTCTGCCAATTGGTAAATTGGAGAAAATGTTGGGCAGTCAGTCTCCTAACTTTTGTTATGCTTGCTTCTCTGGAAAATACCCTGTGGAGCCTACCGAGGTTAAAGTGAAACGAGTGGGTGATTCCTTGGATGATGGGTTAGTTGGTAGTTTCGAGAACATCGACGGTGGCTGGGTTCAAGCGAATCAGAGCCCGAAAGAGGCGAAGGACAAGGAATTTGAGAGCAGTATTATCTAATAACATTGCTTGCGACTCCTCCAGTTTACAGTGGATGCTTTTTGTGATCAAAGGAGCAGAACAGGGTATACTTTGCTGGGACTGACTGCTGTCTTCAAATGATTGAAATTATGGGTTAAGTGCTTCCTTGAATTTCGGGTTCCAAAATGCAAGACTAAGTACACGGTCTGGTTGGTTCCTTTTCAATTTTGCATCTGATAAATTGAATTTATCTTTTCTTGTATGCCGTTTGGTTAAATTCTTATACAAGCTTAAATGTTCTGAATTCAGCAGCTCTAACATTACCAGTTTCTTGTTAGCATCTCACTAGCTCGAGCGTTTGTTGTATATTATCTTTTGTGCGTTTATTAGCTGCTTGTTCGATTTACTCATGCAAGGCTGACTACTGCTTTTCACCACAATGTCTGTTTGTCGATTCAAATTTCATTATCGAAAACGTCAAGATGCTTGACAAAATTCAGAAAGCTAATATGGATTGGTTAATATTTTTGGACCCTGTTGTTGAGATTAAATTCAGAGCATGAAAAGTTAGGACCGGGTTAGTTGAGTCTGATCATGATTGTTAGTATTCTGCATTCGTTTCCCCTTGTATGAAATCTATCTTACCAAGATTCATCGTTTGAACCATATCTTACCAAGATTCGTTTCCCCTTTCTTTAAGATGTCTTACAATCTGTGATTTGTATGGAGTGATGTAGTACCCTAGTCTATCTTCTTGAGAGTTTATAACTTGTGTGAACTTGCCAGAAATGGGCATGTATTTTGTTTGGATAATGGTGCTTCAGGAAGATTCACAATATCAGATGTTATTGAACTTTGATGAAATCAAGGTGATTATTTTAGCATGATATTCACGAAGCATACATGCCAAGTGAGAAATTAAAAGGAAAACCTCTCTTCTTTTCCAAGTTTTGTTTGGATAATGGTGCTTCAGGAAGATTCACAATATCAGATGTTATTGAACTTTGATGAAATCAAGGTGATTATTTTAGCATGATATTCACGAAGCATACATGCCAAGTGAGAAATTAAAAGGAAAACCTCTCTTCTTTTCCAAGTTTGAGTAGTCACGCACAAGGCTGAGCTTTGGTTTGCTCTTTAATACACTCTGACTTAAGGTCCATTTTCACGATTCCTGGCCGCGGCACGCGGCCTGGAGCTGCGACGTTGCGCCAAGCCGCATGCTGAGCCGCGCTTGGCTGGCATGAACCCAAGTTCATGCCGAGCTTGAAGCTCAGTTCATTATTTGGCCCGAAGCCATTAAAAACCGATATTACATGAATTTCAATCTTTTCTTGCTTCCACTGCCTACTCTTGCTTGGTCTCCGTCTATTGAATTAATTTAGTGATCAATAGTCCATTAATTCAACAAAAAACAAATTTGAGACTTGCATTCGCCCAATGTGCCAACGACACCATCAGGTGAACTTAATTCATTGTTGACATTTTGTTTGAGGTGGACTGTCTAAATACTGTCCTATTTGAGTTGTATTACTTAAAGGGTAAAGATTCTCCCTTTCCTACTATAAATAAAGGCACAATCGAGTAAGATAATACACATTTCAAAATTCACCAACTCCTCTCTCTTTGCCACCGCCCCGTTTCTATCTCTCTATAATTGTTCAGATGAACAGGCCTCAACATTATTATGTTTAATGGAATTTCGTTGGATAGAAAAAAATATATACATACTTGGAAAATAAACCTCATATTTAAACAATAATCAATCTACTGCATATAAACATGATGCGAAATTTTTAACCACATAAATATAAAGAAAAACAATTTTGAAAAGTTTTGTACAATGTTTAATAGAATTTCTTTCGATTGAAAAGTGGTTATCGGATATAATATATCAATTATATATGAACATGATGCAAAAATTTTTACTATATAAAAGTAAATCAAAACAATTTTGAATAGTTTTCAACCTGTTTATTGGAATTTCTTTGGATAGAAAAAAATAAATACATACTTGGAAAATAAACCTCATATTTGAACAATAATCAATCTACTGTATATAAACATGATGCGAAATTTTTAACCACATAAATATAAGAAATTTTTTTTTGAAAAGTTATGTACAATAATAGAATTTCTTTCGATAGAAATATATATACATATATGTGAAAAGTGGTTATCAGATATAATATATCAACTATATATAACATGACGCAAAAAAAATTATTATATAAAAGTAAATCAAAACAATTTTGAATAGTTTTCAACCTTTCTTAGTTTGGTCACGATTCATAGTGGCCTTACCTATATATTTGTGTGCTACAGACTCATGTTGTCAAACCATTACATAGACAAAGATATTAGCAGTATCTACCACATAGAGTTGTAGAGATGTCTAGGCTTTCTTTATTTCATTTCTTCTTACTTGTTCTTCTTGCCTCAGGTTTGTTTTCTTTTTCCTTTGCTACTGTTTTTTCCGGTTTTTTATTTGTTTGTCTTTGTGGTAAGAACTATACGAAAGATTTTAGATTTTTACATCTTTAAAGTGTATGTGGACATACTACCTTTTCAATTTAAAATGAAAATGTAGAGTGGCAAAACACTTGTCTTTAAGTTGTTGTATCTTCATTTGAAGTTCATCTCTACAAAAAAAATCATTTCAATCGAATATTATTTAGTCATTCAAATGTATAGAACAAACGACAGTTTATATACCAAATAATATGCTTATGATTAATCATCCATTTATTGGATACATTTGGATGAAAAAATGATCTGCAATTTGAATAATTTTTTGTAGAATTGATTTTCAAATTAATATTGATACATTGAACAATTCCAATAGTTGATTTTATTTAGTCAAGATACGTTATTCGCAGAAGGTGAGACATGTGGATGATGCAAGTATTATCCATTTTGTTTATTCACTTGTTTAAGTTGTAAATTTTGCAGTTGCGTTGAAGAAGGAAAATGTGCGTCAAGTGTATGCGCAGAAGTTATGCACATCTCAATTCCATCTTAGTCAGTGTACATTAGATGCTTGCAGGACCAAGTGTTTTAATGAATACGGGCAAGAGAAAGCAGATGGATATGAATGCAAAGCCAAAAGTGCTTTTAGTGAGCTTGATTGTTATTGCACCTATAAGTGTTGAAGTCCCTTAGTCCCTCCTTAGTACTATTGGCTGCCAAAAAGAGCAAATAAGTTTTCTCTTCGTTGTGCGATGTAATAATTTGAAAATTTCAATTAATAAAATTTGGCAAAAGTAAAGTGTTGTTTATTGTTATTGTTATTATTATTGTTATTGTTATTTATTATTATTATTGCTGTCGTATTGTTATTGTTGTTGTTGTTATTATTATTATTTAGGTGATGGTGGGAGTACGCAATATATTAACTCAAGTACATGCATTTTCTATATTCATAGTACATAATTAATAAGATATATTAATTAAGAAGTTAAAAGCAAAAGCTCCTCAAGAAGATATGGAAGTTAAGGATACCACCACCACCCCACAAACCCCACCCCCCCCCCCCCCCCCCCCAGGTAAAAATAGTTAGCTCTTGGCAAAACAAGTAAAAACAATTGGTTGAGTTATCAAGCGGCGAGATTGTTAATAATCATGTTTTTATAAGAAGAAAGATAATAGATAGTGTGACATCGATTACACCCAGTTCCAATACGATCAAACAAGACGGCAACGGATGACAAAGTTCTATTCCAAACATGAAAATTATGAAAATTAAAACCAGTGCTAGTGACTATGGCTTCCAAATTAGTCCACAACCAATTTTTTGGAACCACATTCGTGCACCGCCAGAGATGATGGAGGCACTAATCTGAGCAACCTTTAAAACAGAGAACAACTGTGAGTAGGTCTCTGGGGGTGTGTATGTGTGTGCCGGTCAAAGGCTCTCCAACGGTCAAGTTAGTAAGCAGCTTTAGACTCAAGCAATGAGCAAGAGAATTAAAGTATAGTGATTGCATTACTAGAGACGAACCCTAGATGGATGTATTTATACCATTGGGAGATAGACCTTTGTAGGATAAAATCCTCATTCTAACCTGGGAAAATCCTAGATTATACCTTCTTAGGAGTTGTGATTACTTGCGGCGCATGTCAATTCCTAAATCGTAAGGAAACCCATGACTTATAAGAAATCTGAGTGTATCCACATTCACTTATAAGAAATCTAAGTGTATCCACATGTTTTGCGGAACAAGCATGGTCATTCCAGCATAGTTGCTCAGACTTCGCTTATTGTCCCAGAATATGGTGATGGTGGTGCTGCTTCTCCTTATGATCCAGCTCTGCTCGGAGCTATCAAGTTCTTGATTGGACTTCTGAGGTATCTGTATTTTGATCAGCCTTACTCCGCCCATCAAAAATCATGGTCCCATAATTGCCCCTAACTATGTATCTAAAGACAACCTATTCCTCTTGCGCATGGATAGTTATCCAACGGCCATGCCTTTCAGAGTAAGCTTGAATACGTACCAATTAGTATTCTTTCTTCGTTTGGTGATTCGATGCATAATGGCGTTTCGAATTTAGACATGTGATCTTGAGTACTGTGCCATGAAGATTTTCATGATTGTGTGTATCATGTGGGCACATTTTGTAAGAAGTGGCCATTCAATTCTTCAAGTAACTTCGATCTTCGTATCTACCAATCTTGAGACAAAGACCCTTTGTATTCAACGGTAAGATTGCCTTGTACTGCCTTTAAATAGCCTCTTCACTGATAGGTTTCCTTGTACTTTCGCATTCTTTAATGTGAATCATGGAGTCTCATTGCTTGCTTCTTGATCCTCTTTTCAAACCCAGTTACCTTTCTAAAGCTTCGATACCTAAAATTTACAAACTTGAAACTTGCTTTCATCACATCAATCTTTGCCAAGCCAAGTCAAGCAAGCCTGAATCAAGTTATAATACCATTCTTTGCTTCTTGTGGGTTTTTTTATAACATACATCCCCTTGCGGTATCCTTCTCATCGTTTCTAGGCACAGGTGCAATCTCAACAAAATATCGAGATTCTTTATAAGGTTTTTCATTGGAGCCTTATTCGCCCTTATCTAGGAGTGGACGCCACTGACAAGTGATCCTCATTAGAATTGATTATCCCAGCCAAGTATGCATTGTAGTTTTCTTAGTAGAATTTGCATGTTAGGGGTGAGGACTTTCTCCCCAAAACAATTGTACTAGTCTTTCGTGCCCTTTCCTTGAGACTTTGAAAATAAACTTGTGTTTGTGTGAATTTTGTATCCTTCTTCATCCCTTGCTTCTCCTATTCGTGAAATAAAACTGTAATCTGATTAATCTTTCCAAGGTAAACGAACTTTTAGAGGAAATTAGGAATGGAGCAGAATATAATAAGTTTGTAGGGCCCAAAATTGTGCTAAAAAGCCCCTTGGTAATGTCTATTCGGAAAAACACAACCTTTTAAACTTAGTATTCATAAACTTTCTTATCACGATATTTGGAATGCCACCTGACTTCGGTATAAAAAATTAAACATTAAACTATGAAGAATCTTTTGCTCCACAATCGTCACAATCCATTTATCAGACTAAGGATGAAAGACCTTTGCACTATACCTAAAATAACTTGTAAAAATGAACTATTCTTCTTTTCCTTGCCCCAATTCTCGGGCCAAGGATTTTAACACTTGCAATGTGACGCTAGAGGAAGGTTTCTCCCTTAGTTTGGATTCCTGCCCTTCGCCAGCAGCTCGAGTCGTTGGGCTAGCCCTAATTTCGTCCCAAGCCATTATGTGGCATGTTTGCTTCTAGCAATACCCAACTTTGTTGGTGTTCCCATGGCTAATCTTAAAATTGGGCTCTATTTTCTTCATTGCTTGGCCGAAGCAATTCAAAACCAATATGACCTGAATGTCACTATTTTCTTGCATCCACAACTCAACCTTGTTAGCCCCAGTCTATTGAATTAATTTAGTGATCAATAGTTCATTAGTTCGACAAAAAACAAATTTGAGACTCGCATTCGCTTAATGTACTGACGACACCTCAACTGAACTTACTTCATTGCTGACATTTTGTTTGAGTATTTACACACTAAAGGGGAGTGTTGTAGTCTAATTTAGTTAGGAAAGTGAGTGTAAATGCTATAGGGATTCAATAGTATTTTTTTTAAATATAAAGCAAAAAAATTTTGAATAGTTTTCAACCTTTCTTAGTTTGGTTACCCATTCATAGTCGCCTTACCTATATATTCGTGTGCTATAGACTCATGTTGTCAAACTATTACACCAACTAAGATATTAGCAGTATTTACCACAGAGAGTTGTAGAGATGTCTAGACTTTCTTTATTTCATTTCTTCTTACTTATTCTTCTTGCCTCATGTTTGTTTTCTTCTTACTTTGACACTGTTTTTCTGGTTTTTTATTTGTTTATCTTTGTGGTAAGAACTATACAAAAGATTTTAGATTTTTATGTCTTCAAAGTGCATGTGGACATACCACCTTTTCAATTTAAAATGAAAATGTAGAGTGGCACAACACTTGTCTTTAAGTCGTTGTATCTTCATTTGAAGATCATCTTTACAAAAAATAATTTCAATCAAAGATCATTTAGTCATTCAAATGTATAGAACAAACGACGGTTTATGTACCAAGTATTATATTTATGATAAACCATCCATTTATTTAATACATTTGGACGAAAAAAAATCCCTAATGTGAATATTTTTTGTAGAATTGGTTTTCAAATGAATATTAATAAATTAGACAGTTCCAATCATTGATTTTAGTCAGCCAAGATACCTTACTTGCAGATGGTGGGACATGTGGAGGATGCAAGTATTATCCATTTTGTTCATTCACTTGTTTAAGTTTTGTAAATTTTGCAGCTACATTGAAGAAGAAAAATGTGTGTCAAGTGTACGCACAAAAGTTATGCACAACTCAATTGTATCCTAGTGAGTGTACATTAGATGATTGCAGTGCCAAGTATTTTAGTAAATACGGGCATTAGAAAGTACACATACATGAATGTAGTGCCAAAGGTGATCCTGGTAAAGTTGGTTGTTACTGCACCTATAAGTGTTGATGTCCCTTAGTCCCTCCTTAATACTATTGGCTACCAAAAAGAGCTAATAAGTTTTCTACCTTCGTTGTACGATGCAATAATTTGAAAATTTTCAATCAATACAATTTGGCAAAAGTCTCTATACAATGTTGTTGTTGTTTTTTTATTTTATTTTATTATTTTATTGTTGTTGTTTAGGTGATGGTGGGAGTACGCCATAAATCAAATCAAGTACATGCATTCTCTATATTCGTGGTAAAAAATTAATAAGATATATTAATCAACATATAGTGTAATAACAAACGAATAGTCACCTTTTGGCAAAACAAGTAAAAACAATTGGTTGATTACTAAGCGGCGAGATTGTTAATAATCATTTTTTTTATAAGAAGAAAAATAATAGATAGTATGATCTTGATCACACCCAATTCCAATACGATCAAACAAGAAGGCTTTCCTTGCAATGGAAGACAACGTTTTATTCCAAACATGAAAATTATGAAAACTAAAACCAGCGTTAGTGACTGCATGTGCCAAGAAACTTGCCCCCTATAAATATGGTTCCATGAAATGGCTTCCAAATCAGTTGGCAACCAATTTTGTGGAACCTAATTTATGCATTGCCACAGATGATGAAGGCACATATCCAAGCAACCTACAAAATAGAGAACTACTGTGAACAGGTCTAAGGAAGGTGTGTGTGTGCCTGTCAAAGGATCTCTGACGATCAAGTTAGTAAGCAGTTTTAGACTCAAGCACTAAGTAGGATAAGTAAAGTATAGAGATCACATTACTAAAGACAAACCTTAGATGGATGTATTTGAACTATTGGGAGAAAGACCTTTGCAGGATAAAATTCTCATTCTAAGCTGGGAGAATCCTAGAGGATATATGGAAGTAGGTATTGCACATTCTTAAGAATTGTGATTACTTGCAGTGCACGCCAATACTTAGATTGTAAGGAAACCTAAGACTTGTGAGAAATCTAATTGTATCCATATCTGGATCGAATCTCATGTCTTACGGAACAAGCATGGTCATTCCAGCATATTTGCTCGGACTTCGCCTATTCTCCTAGAATAGGATGATGGTGGCACAACTGATCTGTCTGATCTAGCTCTGCTTGGAGCTGTCGAGTCCATAATCGAACTTCTAAGGTATTAGTATTCTGCTTAGCCTTACTCCGGCCCTATAAAATGATGGTCTCGTAATTGCCCCTAACTATGTATCTAAAAAGGCAACCTATTCCTCTTGAGCATGGATAGTTATCCAAAGAAAATACCTTTCAGAGTAAGCTAAAATATGTACCGTTTAGTCTTCTTTCTTCGCTTGGTGATCCGATGCATAGTGGTGTTTCGAATTCAGAAGTGTGAACTTGAGTACCGTTCTATGAAGCTTTTCATGCTTATGCATATCACATGGACACGTTTTGCAAGAGGCGGCCATTCAATTTTTCAAGTAACTTCTATCTCCATGTCCACCAATCTTGAGACAAAGGCCATTTGAATTCAACGGTAAAATTGCCTGGTGTTGTCGTTGTTGTAGGGTTTGTTTGGGTGAAAACCCTCGGATGGGGTTGTTTTGGGAGCTTGCCCAGAGAAAGAGAGGGAGAGAGTTGAGAGAAAAAGAGAGTTAGAGAGAGGGAAGAGATAACAGAAATAATATAGGGGAGAGAGGTAAAGTGCACGTGTGGGGGAGGGGATAAGGGGACAAGAATCCAAAGTGAGTCCCAAGGGCTCACAAATTAATGTCACAAGAGATGAAACGTGAAATATCCGAAAAATGTTCGACGTTTCGAAACGTAAAATCTTTATTATAACTCCGAATTCGAATTCGTTCACGCCTACGCGTTCGTGGCCATGAGTACGATAAGAATAAGCTAAGAAAATTAGTCAAACGCATTTCGACGAGGTGGTCAATGAAAGTCAATGTTCATGCCTCAAGGGGTAATTTCATAAGTTCGATAAAAAAAACAACAATTTAGGACGAGGTATCACAGTTTAACTTAGTTATTGTTGCCACTTAGTACTACGGTCTGGTGGTATTCATCTTCACTTGTAAGTGAGAGGTCTTAGGTTTGATTTTCGCCGAAAGCGAATTTGAACCACAATATTGTTAACCCATTGTGAGGCTAAACCCACCCATCTCCCTTAATGTAGATAATATTGTTTGTTCCAAAAAAAAAACCCCTTAGTTATTGTTCCTTAAACTAGAAAGCATAGTTAGAGCAAATTCTTTTAGGAGCTCCTAAAATAGTTTTATAGCATATTTAGCTAAAATTTAACTATAAATTAGAATAGAGAAGATGATCTTAAAACCATTATTCTTTACTGTAAAATATAAAATAAAAAAAATAAATTTGTCTTCTATATCCCATTGAATTGATTTCGCTTTGAGGTTATGTTGCCATTATGCTATTGTTGCTGAAGTGTTCGTTGTTGATAGACGTTGAATTCAACCAAAGACTGTTGCTGCAACTGGAGTATCTCACAAAACGCTACAGAAGTATATCCCTTAAGAAGGAGGAGAGTCGTCATTCAGATGAGTTGTAGCAATCTTCAAATGTCGAACCTCCCAAGTTAAGGCTTCATTTAGAGCTGTCATATTCAACAAGCATTGTGTAAGTGCAAGAACTACTCAAATATAGCACTTATTCAATGGTAGAGTAACAACTAACATGGGAAGTTCTCAACTTTAACACTCCTACAACTAATTAACTTTAAGATTTAATACAAATCTAACAATTTAAATGTGCATAAGTTCCATTCCGTAAGTAATTCTCACTTCATGAAAGGAATTTGGTTTTTTGCAATAGAATGCAAAGTTTGACCTCAATTCGTGCCAAACCATAGCTTGTCTTAGACACCTTCTGGTAAGAAAACTTAAAATTGATACTTTTCGTGATTTATCAAGAATCACCTATCAGATTCTTCTTCTTGATGCACTTGAATTTCTAATAATGATTACGTCATGTTTCTAAAAAATCCGTTCATGAGCGTAAGTGTTTTTTACATGAGCACTACAACAAGTACATGTAGCTCTCTTTTTTTTTTTTTTCTTTTTTTTTTTTATACGAGCCAATCGGGAACTGAGATGTCATATGCTCTTACTCGTATTCTTTAGGTTTCAGATGCCTCTGTAGACATCGAAATTTCAGTGAAATAAATGTTAACCAAAGTATTAAAATTACAACATTTATTTATTTCACCTACATCACACACTCATTTCACCTACAACTTCCATTTACTTCACCAACCTCACACACTTACTTCACCCTACCAACTCCATTTACTTCACCTACAACATCCACTTACTTCACCCACCAACTCCATTTACTTCACCCTACCAACTCCATTTACTTCACCAACCTCACACACTTACTTCACCCTACCAACTCCATTTACTTCAACAACCTCACATACTTACTTCACCCTACCAACTCCATTTACTTCACCAACCTCACATACTTACTTTACCTACCAACTCCATTTACTTCACCCTACCAACTCCATTTACTTTACCCACCAACTCCATTTACTTCACCCTACCAACTCTATTTACTTCACCAACCTCACACACTTACTTCACCCTACCAACTCCATTTACTTCACCCTACCAACTCCATTTACTTCACCTACAACATCCACTCACTTCACCAAAAAAATGGATGGTGGTGATTCACTCTCAAAGCCTATAAATAGGCTTCTCCATCAAGACACAAACACCAATTCACAAACCAACACCAATTCACAAATACATTTCTCTACTCCCAAAATGGAAGAGAATACTCCCCACACATCCAAAATCCTTGAAGCTTTGAAACTCTAAAGCTCTCAAGCATCCAACCCCCAAATTCCCAAGAATCCCGAAGAATGGAGAAAGCACTCTTCATTCTTCGTCAAATCCTCCTTCAAGATCAAGCCCCAATGGCCCTTGAAGAACTTCCACCAACTCAAGATCAAGCCCCGACGACCCTTGAAGAAAGTGTTCATTGTTCATCAACTGTTCATCCTTAGATCAAACCCCGACGGCCCCTTGGATCAACAAACAAATCCACACATCTATTCTTCAAGATCAAGCCCAAAAGCCCTTGAAGAAAACCAACTGTTCATTCAAGATCAAGCCTCGACGGCCCTTGAAGAAAACCAACCGTTCTTCAAGATCAAGCCCAAAAGCCCTTGAAGAAATCCACACAACCATTATTCAAGATCAAGCCCCGACGGCCCTTGAAGAAAGTGTTCATCATTCATCATCCGTTCATCCTAAGATCAAGCCCCAACGGCCCTTTGGATCAACAACATCAACAAAAACACACACCAAAACCTTGAAGCCTTAAAGTTCTAAAACTCTCAAGAAAATCCCGAAGGATCAAGAAAGCACTATTCGTTCTTCGTTAAATCCTCCTTCAAGATCAAGCCCCAATGGCCCTTGAAGAACTTCCACCAACTCAAGATCAAGCCCCGACGGCCCTTGAAGAAAGTGTTCATTGTTCATCATCCGTTCATCCTAAGATCAAGCCCCAACGGCCCTTTGGATCAACAACATCAACAAAAACACACACCAAAACCTTGAAGCCTTAAAGTTCAAAAGCTCTCAAGAAAGCACTATTCGTTCTTCGTCAAATCCTCCTTCAAGATCAAGCCCCGACGGCCCTTGAAGAAAGTGTTCATTGTTCATCATCCGTTCATCCTAAGATTAAGCCCCAACGACCCTTTGGATCAACAACATCAACAAACCCACACATCCATTCTTCAAGATCAAGCCCAAAAGCCCTTGAAGAAAACCAACTGTTCATTCAAGATCAAGCATCGACGACCCTTGAAGAAAACCAACCGTTCTTCAAGATCAAGCCCAAAAGCCCTTGAAGATCCGCTCATCCATCAACCTTCAAGATCAAGCCCCGACGGCCCCTTGAAGATTCATTCATCATCCGTTCATCCTAAGATCAAGCCCCAACGGCCCTTTGGATCAACAACCTCAACAAACCCATACACCCATTCTTCAAGATCAAGCCCAACGCCCCTTGAAGATCCATTCATCATCCGTTCATCCTAAGATCAAGCCCCAACGGCCCTTTGGATCAACAACATCAACAAATCCACACATCCAACCGTTCTTCAAGACCAAGCCCAAAAGCTCTTGAAGATCCGCTCAACCATTATTCAAGATCAAGCCCCGAAGGCCCTTGAAGAAAGTGTTCATCATTCATCATCCGTTCATCCTAATATCAAGCCCCAACGACCCTTTGGATCAACAACCTCAACAAACCCATACACCCATTCTTCAAGATCAAGCCCAAAAGCCCTTGAAGATCCGCTCATCTATCAACCTTCAAGATCAAGCCCCGAAGGCCCTTGAAGAAACTTCCATCAACCTTCAAGATCAAAGCCACGAAGGCCCTTGAAGAAACTTACAACTGTTCATCCAAGATCAAGCTTCGATGGCCCTTGGATCAACAAATCTACATCTTACGGAGATCGAATCAAAGGACCAAATTACAAAGAGATCGTAACCCCAAAATCATTAAACACAAAAAATATTATTTTTGTACACGTATTCTTGTCTCTTGTTTTCAGGAATTTTCCGTGTTCACAGCCTCATCTTCAAATGAATAATCCAACTCTTTGTTGCATTAAGTCTTAACACTAAGTACTACTTATATGTTATTCTTTCACCTTATTGTAAATAAAACAAAAAGTTGAAAAAAAAAAAAAACTACTGTAAATGTGCTGAGATATATATAATATATTCATGCATGTTTCCTACCCAAGAACTGAATATCCTACTGTTTTGCACCATAAGCCTAATGCAATCTTGATACATACCATCTAGGAGTCGTTCCTGTTGTTCCATAGCTTGAAGGCGAAACTTCAACTCATTAGTTTCGTTTGTGAGACCATCAAAATCTCCGTGCACGTAACGAAAAGAAGATAAAATCAACATATATCTTCGAAGAATTGCAAACGACGACGAGGAAGACAAAATCTACATCACCATTCTGCATGGACGCCGACGAGGAAAAGTTACGATATTGGGATGGGCTTAAGGGGGGCAATGAATCAGTTGAAAAGAAGGTTGGTTGGGACAATGATCGGGAATGGCTGGGTCCTGGGTTAAAATTTTGTGAACCCATTTGTTGGTTCCCACGTCGGGACACCATGATCTCAGAACAGGGCAAAATGGGTAGGAAATGATGCGAGTGGGAGGAGGATGAGGACGAGGGTGGTATCCCCATTCTTTTGCTACCATTAATATCCTCACTAAAGCTTTGTGAAAATTGACATGAATGAGTTTGTGAAGGGTTGAACTGAGGGATGTTCAGTTGGTCCATAGATAAAGGCTGGTTACTCCTGCTGCTAATAGCATTCCAAATCGTGAGTTTAATAACAATTTGGCCAATTTGAATTAGAATGTAATCTTAACTATTTAGGTAAGAATTAACTTTCTCTTTCCAAATTTCTGCATCCTTTTCTAACCATATGCATGCATGCATCGTTGGTGAATTTATCAAATTCTTATCGAAATCCAATTAATTTTGCAGGTTTGAAATATATTAGAAAGTGATTATAACTATTAGGGTAAGAAGTAAATTTCACTTTCTAAGTTTCACCACATTAATTGAACTAGTTATAAAGCAAATTGATATTTTACCAGTTATGTGAATCACACTAGTGAGATAAGTACTGAATTTTCTCTAGAAAGTTTTTAATATGACCATAATGCATATGGTGTTATTTTTATTTTTTTTGTTTAAACGATAACTTTATTGATTAAATAACTCAATGCGGGTTTACATCTTAGTTAAGTGCATCACGAATGAAATCCAGAGTTCCTCAAACTAAACAAATGACTCACAATTATATAAACTAGACTTAGCAAGGAGATGTGCCACACTATTACACTGACGTGGAAATACGAAATTTTGCCCATAAAACTCAGCCATCAACACCTGTATATCATTGGCAATAAAGCCAAGATTAGACAGGTCCATGCCACTAGCTCCCATAGCAAGCAGCAAAAAAGCTTCCAAAGAATCAGTCTCCATCGCCACCTGGTTGCATCGTAGAGTATTCACAAGTTGAAAGCCGGCCCGAATAGCAAGCAGCTCGACTTGCTTGACCAAGGACAGGCCCTGAAAACGCCACACTCCCGCTGCCCTGAAAACTCCATCTCTCCCGCAAAGGACTCCTCCAGCGCCTCCAACCCCCTCCGCCATTTTTGCAGCTCCGTCAATGTTCAATTTGAACCACCCATCACTAGGCGCTACCCACCGGTTCCGCTTGTGCTCCTTAACATGGCTGGGAAGTTGATTACCCGCCTGAAAATCATGCAGCCAGGAAAAGGTCTTCTGAACCACCTCTAAGGGACTATTAGCCCGCCCCTCCGAAACCAAACCATTCCTTTCCTTCCAAATAGCCCAAATCAACATCATTACTGCCTCAAACTCCACCTTCTTCTCCTCCAAAATTCTGAAAAGCCACTCCTTCAGAGAGTCATCAAAACTCGATACTGTACTAGAAATTTCCACTTTGCCGACAAAATTAGTTTGTCGGCAAAAGTCAAAATTCGTCGGCAAAGAGCCTTTTCCAACGAAAAATTTTGTCGGCAATTTTGTCGCTAAAAGCATGTCGCGCAAGATCTTTCTCGACAAATCTTAATATTTCGTTGGCTCATTTTTAAGGCGACAAATCTCAGCCGTCAAACTGTGCCCGTCACCAAAACAGCATTGCGACAAAATATATTGTCAGCACAAGTTATTTTTTCACGATGAAGTTATTTGTCGGCTTAGTGATCTTGTCGCGACAAAACATTTTGTCGGCTTAGTGATCTTGTCGTGACAAAACATTTTGACGGCTAAGTAATCTTGTCGCGACAAAATGGTTTTTCGGCTACGTAGTCCTATGCCAACAAACTGGTTTGTTGGCTCAAATTACTTGTGTAGACAAAATAATTAGTTGGTTGAATCTTTTGTGAACAAAAACATTTGTCGGCTAATTGTTTTTGTGCCGACAAAACATGTCAAGTCCAATATTTTCTAATTTTTATTCACATTTGTTTTTAATAATATTTTTAACCATCACAAACAAGCAAGCTTAAGAGATCGAGAAGGGGCGTGAATGAAGAATTAATGTAGGAACAACATAAAATTCATGTAATATAAAATAATGTAAGGGTTTAGTTACAAAATACAAAAAAATCTATATTTTCATTTCAACAACTATAATATAGATAAAATATCCTTAAGTATCACCATTCTCACTATAGTCCTCATCACATTGATATTCAGCATCATGAAATTGGGAAACGATGAGGATCATCATGAAACATTCCAGTATCAAACAACTGTAGAAGAAAAACAAATTAAAAAAACTTGATTAGCAAACTTTAAGAGTGCTAAATATCATTGACACTAAGGAAATGCAAGGCCACACTAGAGTTGTATTTCTAAACAAATAACTTATGAAACCATAAATGTGTAAACAACAAGATAAAGATATCTACTAATCAAGTTAACTTACCAACACCATGCAGCATCACAACCTAGAAAAATTACATGTTTAATAGATACCAGGTAATAATCAAGTTAGCATCAACTACTTATATGTAATTCATCACTGTAAACAACAAGATAAACATAACAGCAAGGCAACATGATTCTCACACTCTGTAAACAAGGCAACATGATAAGTAGATGATATAAATCCTTGAAAGGTCTATAATGTATATAAACATAACACTACCGACCTAGCTAAGTAGGTTATAACTCTAGAACATAAGCATATGCACCTGGAAACATAAATAAACGATACTAAAGCACCCTAATTCATCACTGTTTATAATCTTTATCAGTGTAAACAAGAAGATATGGACATCTACTAATCAAGTTAATCCTCAAATATCAAAATTACCTGGCATGAATGATCCTCACACTGGTCTCCATGCCGTGCTGATACCAGTTGTAAGCTATCTAGCTCAGAATTCCACTTAGCCATAAACAACCTGCAATTGTTATAGAAAGGAAAAACAAATATGTCAAACCTAAACCACAATATCGAAAAATTACATTGGAAATCTGGAATTAAAGTCAAAGGACATTGTTTTTACCAATATTATACAAATGGATGACCAAATCAACCAAAAATTGGAAACCTAGATCGTTGATTACATTCATTACATGATCATTATCACTTCCTATTTCATTAATAGGTCGCGACACTGGTTGTGGGTTTAAACAACTTGAAACAGTTCTCAATCGTTCCCTATGATGAGTCCATGTAGTATAATTGAATGACATTCCATATCTACCCAAATCTTGCTGAATTTCTCTCAATGACTTCAATCTACAGTTGTTGCAATTCTGGCATGGGCACTTAGTATAACCCTCAACGTTGACATGTTTGCTTGCCGTTTTCAAAAATTCTGAAATCCCATTTAAATATTCCCTACTCACTTGATTCGGATTTCGTATCCATTCCCTGTCCATGGCATATAAAGTATCTACTCCCTGTTTACAAATTTAATTTTACATGCAACATTCATTAGGACCAGCAATCAAACAATGAATAAGATAGGCTGAGGGTGACGATGTAACAACATACCTTACCAAAGAAAGCAGCTAGCCTAGAATATAATCAGATTCTTCAGTATATAAGCCCAGCCTTGTAACCGCCCTTTGTATAGGAAAATTGAACAAATTTAGAGAGAGAGAGAGAGAGAGAGATATATATATATATATATATATATATTCCAGTAAAAAAATTGAATGGAAGGTAAAACAATTACAGATGAGAATTAGAAAGGGAAGAACCCACAATATACTCGCAAAAGAATCGAAAAAGAAAAATGAAAACCCTAAGAGAATTACACAGAAAACTGATGGGTTTATCCATCAGAAACGTAAATTGAAGATGACAATTAGGAGGGAAAAACCTTTTTTAGGCTTTGACTTTGACGATGGTTTCGATTTCCACCGGAAGGAGTCTGTCGGTTTGTCTATTTGCAGCGATGGAGATGGAGGTGGAGAGGGAGATGGAGGTGGAGAGGGAGAGGGAGAGGGAGAAGGAGTGGGATGGAGAGAGATAACCGCTTCGTGTGCTTAATTGTTAATTTTTTTTTTCCAACTCCGCGCGTCTATGTTGATACCGCTCTTTTATCCCGCGCGCGCCTCCTTTTAATTTGTTAAATAGTGTTTTCTTAAAGTTTAGAATTGTGAGTGACATGCATGGTACATTCAAATAGCACTGGCTAGCAATTCGTGCAATTAAATTTTGTCTTCTACTGATTTCTAATTTTAATAGAGGGTTCTGATTCGATTTTTTTTTTGTTATGTATAATCTTTAGTTGTTATGTATAATCTTTAGTAGTTATGTGCTTTGACCCTAACAATTATCTTTACAAATCATTCATATCATACATACCATTAAATTTCTTAAGTGTTATACGTACAAAATAAATAAATTTAAATCTACTTAATAAATATATATACACTCACACACACCATTGAACTTCATAGGATACAAATTCTACGAAACTAATTTGAATGATCCAACTGTCAAACTTGTTTGTATATCCATCGAGATCGCATCACCAAAAAATCATAAAAAAAAAACCATTCAGAGATCAAGTAACGGGACAAAACTTTTCGACGGTTATCAATGAAAAATCACGATTTAACGGTTATTTTAACTCCGATTTTGATGATTTTTTACAGCTACACTCCTTGACCCTATACGAGTACAATGAATAAACTTGATCTTCAATTTAAAATATTTACACTAGTGGATACCACAAAATCTTATGTTATACTTAATGAAAGTATGAATAAACTCTTAAGTGTTAGTAAATCTATTATTTTGATGGGATAAACATTCTATGAAACTAGTTTCAACGATCCAACCGTCAAACATGTTTGTATATACTTCGAGATCGCATACGCATAAAATTGCAAAAAACAAACATTCAGAGATCAAGTCATGGGACAAAACTTTTCGACGGTTATCAACGAAAAATCACGATTTAACGGTTATTTTAACTCCGATTTTGATGATTTTTTACAGCTACACTCCTTGACCCTATACGAGTACAATGAATGAACTTGATCTTCAATTTAAAATATTTACACTAGTGGATACCACAAAATCTTATGTTATACTTAATGAAAGTATGAATAAACTCTTAAGTGTTAGTAAATCTATTATTTTGATGGGATAAACATTCTATGAAACTAGTTTCAACGATCCAACCGTCAAACATGTTTGTATATACTTCGAGATCGCATACGCATAAAATTGCAAAAAACAAACATTCAGAGATCAAGTCATGGGACAAAACTTTTCGACGGTTATCAACGAAAAATCACGATTTAACGGTTATTTTAACTCCGATTTTGATGATTTTTTACAGCTACACTCCTTGACCCTATACGAGTACAATGAATGAACTCGATCTTCAATTTAAAATATTTACACTAGCGGATACCACAAAATCTTATATTATACTTAATGAAAGTATGAATAAACTCTTAAGTGTTAGTGAATCTATTATTTTGATGGGATACGCATTCTACGAAACTAGTTTCAACGATCCAACCGTCAAACATGTTTGTATATACTTCGAGATCGCATATGCCAAAAATTGCAAAAAACAAACATTCAGAGATCAAGTAATGGGACAAAACTTTTCGACGGTTATCAACGAAAAATCACGATTCAACGGTTATTTTAACTCCGATTTTGATGATTTTTTATAGCTACACTCCTTGACCCTATACGAGTACAATGAATGAACTCGATCTTCAATTTAAAATATTTACACTAGTGGATACCACAAAATCTTATGTTATACTTAATGAAAGTATGAATAAACTCTTAAGTGTTAGTGAATCTATTATTTTGATGGGATACGCATTCTACGAAACTAGTTTCAACGATCCAACTATCAAATATGTTTGTATATACTTCGAGATCGCATACGCCAAAAATTGCAAAAAACAACATTCAGAGATCAAGTAATGGGACAAAACTTTTCAACGGTTATCAATGCAAAATCATGATTTAACGGTTATTTTAACTCCGATTTTGATGATTTTTTACAGCTACACTCCTTGATCCTATATGAATACAATGAATGAACTCGATCTTCAATTTAAAATATTTACACTAGTGGATACCACAAAATCTTATGTTATACTTAATGAAAGTATGAATAAACTTTTAAGTGTCAGTGAATCTATTATATCCTTGCACATTTAATATTTTGTAATAGACTAGTAGTGTATGGATGTTTGTTTATTAGGCTCTTATTTTCAAGTGTAGATGTAGTACTTAAACGACAAATGTGTTTTAATGTTTTGAAGTAATATTTATGTGGCAATGTGTGGTATGTAAAAATTTAAGAAAAAAAATACATTTTTTCTTAACGGGTCATAACGGTTTGGGTCACTTTACCCGCCCGACCTGTTAAGGACCGGTTAAGATAACAGGTGTGACACGACATGACCCGTTAAGATAACAAGGGTTACATGAAAACGACACGAACACGACAGACACGACCCGTTTGCTAGGCCTAACCATAATCCATAAACTTTAGATTTATGTTTAACCATTGATTGTTGTTTACGCTTTATTCTGCTCACCGATTTTTTCATTTTTTTTTTAAACATGATCGTTTAGTGGATATAGAAAAATCAAAGCGTCAAATCGTTGATATCACGTTGCGATAGAAATAAACCTAGGGATAGAAATCGTTAAAATTATTTTTGAGCGGGAAAGACCCCGCCAAGTTTTTTCATAAATAAGAATTGTTATCAAACTGAAATCGGATGGCGCGAGAGAATAATATGGGAGGGAAGTCGGGATTAGCATGCAATTGGGAGGGAGATCATGAGGCGACAAAATAGGATTAGCATGCAACTGGGAGGGAGATCATGTGGCGGCAAAATAGGATTAGGAAGAAATGGGAGGGAGATCATGCAATTGGGGGATGTAGGTTTGGATTGCCTTGGGAAATTTATAAGTTTGTTCTTATAATTATATGTTATGTTTTTATAATGGATGATTACATACAACCGTATTCAAATTTACAATTGTAATTGACTAATTGACTAATAATTGATCATAACCTAAACCAAGTTATCTGTTGCTAGAAAGTAGTTTGGAGTCAGAATTGATAAGAAGAACTTTTTCACTACATGATCTAGATTTACAGTTTTACAACATAATTTTCGTATGAGAATATTAGTTAGTTTGCATGGAATGTATATGGAAGCGAACATAAAGAGATTGGGTTAAGTTGCAAGACTAATACTATAAGGAAGTTTTTATTTTTCCAAACACTCACATATTATGAAATCAAATTGTCAATATAGATTATTGATGGCATAAAACTACAATCCATAAATATGAAATGCTAGATATCTCTTTATCTATGCTCCCGTCCGTATAGAGAAACAAGAAAGATAGAATGAGAGCATAAATAGTCGCCAAGAGCTTTGATTGCGTTCCCCGGAAAAAAATGGAAAGGTGCACTGGTAAAAACCTATCACGTAGAGTTATTATTACCTTGCCGATGACATACTTTATTGCCTCTTTAATCAATTTGCCGATGAAATAATTTGTTGCCTCACATCATCGGCTAATATTTCAATATAACGGGAAAAGTTCCCGCCAAAGTTTACCCGTCAAAACAAAATTTGTCAGGGCATCGAATTTACGCCTACCAAATAATCGTCGGCTAACGTTCCAATTTTCTCAACTAAGATTGGTGTTATAAATTGATTCTATCGTGAGTATTTAGCCGACAAATTAAAATTTTCGTCGAGAAAGGACTCTTGTGCCGACAAAATTTTGCTTTGTCGGTTTATAATTTGTCGGCAAATTTATATTTTCTAGTAGTCCCAAGCCCAAAGCCGCCGGGAACAACACTGCTCATGAAAAAAACTGCAATCCCGCAGCACGTGTTGCGCTGTTTCACAAAGACCATCACATCTCGGGCATGAAACATGGAGCCTCACTCCCTTTTTTATGAGAGTTGATCTCGTCGCCAAAGCGTCGGTGCACACCCTCCAGCCACACACCTTCACTTTTGGCGGCACCTGTACCTTCCAAATTACTGGTCATAGACCACCGTATGCACTCCCACCATGAGAAGAAGAGGACGCCATTAATGACAGGGAAATGCATCCTGATCTTGCCACCATATATGCACTTTTGACGGAGAAGAGACACTTTTTATCATAATGCCACATCAGTCAATCTGAAGGCCTTCGTAGACTAAGTGGAATCGAACATATCAAACGAATCTCCTCCTCCAAAAAACGTCTGTTGTAGCAGTTCAACTCTCCAGCACATAACATCCGGTACAATCAAGTCCCTCACCCGGAGTATGAGTGAATATTATTACTGAACTTTCCTTTGATTGTTGTACTTTCCAAATTGTTAAATGTTGTTCAATGAGTATGAGTCAATATTGCTGGATTGAAGGTATAGATACATTTTAATTCTCAAGGGAGGTACTTTAATTAGTCAAAAACCAAGGGAACCACTCAAGGTTCTGTTGTCGTCAAACTTTCCTTGGTTCGAATTTAGCATGCGCTCCCAAAGTAATCTTGTACTAAAGTGTGTGTCTGTAATCACCATAGGATGTTCTAATCATCTTTATTAAAGTATATCGAACAAGTGCTACTGAAAAAAAAAAAAAAAAACCACACTAGTGTGTAAAAACACTTGATAGAGGAACACTTCCAAATGATCACTCTTAATCATGTATAATGCTAGTATTGTGCAGGCTGACGATCCATCGATTGCCTGGTGGCTGAGAGTAACTTAGCTTTAGATGGATCACCACGATTACATTTTGGTCCAATAACACAAGGCCACACTGACGTCACCGTGGTGTACTGCGTTTGGTATACTGGAAGAGATTAGATTTAGGGCCAAACTGCATGTACGCGCTCGCAATCTAAATAACATTGCAAGGAAGAAATTATTTTGAATTCATTTGATCAAATGTGTTCTAGTTTTCGCAGCAAATTTAGCCAAGTTGTCGAATCCAAATCACTTCTTTTGAATTCCTTCACCCAAATGAAGCCTTCGATTTGGAAAATTTAAAAATAAATTAAAAAAAAAAAAAAAAAAAAAGTTGAAACATGGTGGAGTTTGAGCTGCTTCTTTAGCTCAAATGGCCTGCATCAGCATGCAAACCACGTATCAGTGCCTCCTTTGGCCTCCGATTCGTGTAAAAAAATTGTTGGACTGAAGGGAGCCGTGCAGAACAGCGCCAGTGCACTACAAATGTCCCTTCCTAAACCCTAGGAAGGGACAATTGAAATTCTGGGACTAAATACAACAGCCTTAACCAAGAGAAGATGGAAGTACTCTATTATCGAAATCCTCTCCAATTGATTTCATTGAATACAGCCGCATGCCAATGAATATATCCGTTAAATTCAGAGACATGAGAGGTAGAGTGAGAAGAAAGAGAGAGGTACCTAAAAAGGAAGCATCCTTCCAAACTATTGTTTCTGACCTACTTGATCGTTATGTAGCGATTTGTCCCATGTCTGGACCAATATTCTTTCAAATCCAGCGGTATTGACAAATCATGACCATCCGCTGCTAGCCGACTAAGCAATCTAGTAAAAACATTTCCGCTCATCTTCCGCCCACCCATCCGGGCATGGCGCTTATTTGGCATCTGAGGTAGTGGATACATCGACATATGGGTGGTGCAACAAGATGACTGCCACCCGCCATTCCCCCATTTGTAGCACTGCCGTGGAATTCCAGTGCATGAACACACTGGCACTGGCATTGCAGACTCGTCAAAAGTGACAAGATTCAAACCCAAATCATGAGCATCCCACTCTGATCTATACTTTATCCCATCCGAGGAAGCCTGTCTATTTAAATCTTCGCCTACTTTCTTCCGTGACTGCCTTGCCCTGGATGCCTTGTTCTCCTTTGCTCGCTTTGTCTGACGTGACTTGACATCTTCAGTAGATATAAGTGAAACTGGGTAGGCCTCAGTTATATGCATATCTTTTGTGCTGTAATGAGAATCAGCCAGGGTAACTGAATGGTTTGAGGTACGGTGCATGCGTTTAGCTCCACGTGGAGCCCCACCACCCAATGGGAAGTTGACAGCATTATCCCGTGAATGAAGGGCTGCATAGGCGTTGTCCCGTTCCATCATGGCACTATCACGCTGAGCAAGTGCCTCATCTCGCTGACGGAGAGCCTCATCTCTTGCAGCCAAGGCTTCATTCTTTTCAGCAAGTGCTGCATTCCGTTCTCGAATAGCAGCATCCCTTTCAGCAATGATGGACATGATCTTCTTGTTCATGACTAAGGCATTTGGTTCCTTCGCTTGCTGTTGGGCCATCATATTCCACTGCACATTTCAATTCTACCCCATTCAAATGGATCTATAATTGCACAAGGAAACAAACATATTAACAGCAGATAGTAAGACATGCTTTCTTCTTACCGGAGGTGCTGTCCCCCCTCTGTAATAGTCCATCTTGTGTCTCCCATTTTCATGTTGCCGACCATCATCCATTTTTTAATAATAAGCAGCAAGTCCTGAAAATTTTAGCCACTAAACATTTGTTAACATCAAGTTAAAAACTTAAAAACATAACAAAGTAAAGGATCAAAGGGGTTGGGGATGATCCTAGAGGTGGTGGTGGATTTGGGAGAAGAGACAGAGGGTGGGGTGGAGATGTAGTGGGAGCAGGACTGTGGGAGTCGAAGAGAGACAGAGGAAGAGAGAAGGCTGAGATAATTAAGAAAAAACAAAATATTATTTAACTATTTTTATTCCACATGGAAAATTTGGTGGGTCAAACTGATGCCACCTCATCACTTAACAGACCAGTTGACAGGAAAACTAACGGAAGTTTGAAAGTGTCAGAAAATTAAACTTTAGGTATGAAAGTGAGACAAAAAAAAGTGTAATAAAGTGCAATTTTGGCAAAACTTAAGGGTAGTATAGTAGAAGTTACGCTTATTTATATTAGAGACAGAAAGAAGTTTGAAATCTTTTCAGATTTTGAGGAGTAAAATGACATCTGGAAGTAAATTCAATTCCGTAGAGCACCTACATGCCTTTGTAAAAAGCACCAATCTCACGAAACAATGCCATAAATCACAGAAACAGCTCAATCCTCTAGCTATTAGAGAAAAGCTTGTTGTGAGTGTGAAATGTGAACGTATCACAGAAGCAGACTCTTAAAAGCAATTACAAACCCAAAACACATTTGTCTTGTTTACAAACCCAAAACACATTAGTCTTCTCAAGAAGAACATTTACATATAACCATCTCGCCAAATTAGTCAAAAGTTACGCTACAAAAAAATGGCCATATTACTTAAATGTTATCATATAGCACCATCAAGTCAAATTCTACCTAAAACAGAAATATAGCTCTAATAGCATGTAGAGTAGTTCTAATGATATTGGAAATTCTTCTGTATCTTACTTCATGAAGAAGACAACAAAATGAAGAGGTGCAGCGCCCGTCAGATGCTCGCAGTAAACTACAACTGCTAATAGCATCATCACCTCATTTGGTCACTCCCTAACCATAGAATGATGTTATTAACCTATCCAAATCAAATCATATACTAAAAAGTAATTCAAATAGAATGAAGAATTGTTCTAATGATATTGACGTTGCTTCTGTAGGTTAGTTCATGAAGAAGACTTAGAAAAGGGTGCAAGGTCAATCAGAGATTAGAGAAAGTTACAACTACTAATAGCATCACCACCTGAGACCTGACCACAGAATCATGCTATTAAATTAATAAATCAAACAAGAACTTCAAATATCTCAACTAGCACCGAACAGTTCTAATGACATGGACATTGCTTTTGCAGCTTACTTCACAATGAAAACAAGAAACAGAAGAGGGTACAATGTCAAGCTTAAGAAAGTTATAAGTGCTGACAGCATCACCACATGATCATAGAGTCACCGTAAACATGAAATTCTGTAAGATAGTTCTCTCACTATCTCTCTGACCATATCACAGTCAAAAGGGTAATATTTATTTGATAATAGCCTCACCACATGATATCTATACTCTCTCTAATTTTATTTTCTTTATTAGTAGTTGGTAATATTTACATCCCAAACCATACCACTTGTGCTAAATCAAAAAGAGCACCTGCCATTGTTATTAAAATTCTTCGATTCTAATCGTCCAAATACAAAGTGTTGAAGTCTGGCACAAAATACATTGTTTAGGCAGAAATTGACCCAGGTGGACTGATTGTGCTGTTTATTGAAACATAAAGCACCTTTATTAAATGCAAATACAACTAGCAAGAATATGGGTTAGTCAAACAGCATCAATAATAACAAAGAAACTGTAAAAATACAATGAGTTCTACTAATTTTCATATTAATTCTTTAGAAAGTGTAAGATACACATGCTAAGCAAGCAACAAAAGACACTATTTTACATTTGGAACACAATAAGAAAATTAGAATACTGCAACACTTACCCTTTCCTCCTCTCCTGCTATATGCTGACTGTATACCATGAATGCGTCCCCATGCTTAATACAGCTAAGTAACAGGTACACAATAAGTCGCAAACGTGTTGCAGTTAGCACATATTGGATCCTATCTGAAATGCTCGAAAGGAAAACAGAAGCAAATGAATTAGTTGGAGGCACACTCTGCAAGAACATAACATGTGCACGCTCACACACACACACACACACACAGGCACAGAGCATGCTTAAACTAAAACATAGGTACCCATAATTCTAGTGAGTGTGATAAACAAGCAAGGTCCAGTCCTAACTTAAAAGTAAAATGTCCTTACACATTAAGGGCACCCATCATTAAAATGACCACACGAGGGTGTGCTTTTTTTTTTGTTTTCTTTGGGGGGAGGAGGAGGAGGAGGAGGGGAGGGGGGGGGGGGGTGTGGTGGTTGGTGGTGGGTAAGTAACATAAAGAAAAAGATATCTTTCTGAAACTATAGCATTGTGAAATCATTCGGAACATGCAAGTACCCGAATTAGTGGAATCTTTGCACTAAATGTGTATTTTACGATAATGGAAAACTACAATACTTGAAAAGAAAATTAAGAAAAGAAAGAAATCGATATCCTTTTGTCTGTTTCCCTCGTCCTCTCACCTTGCACTTACTTTCCTACATATGCATAGCAGAGTCCACTTCTTGAAAGACTCACGAGTCATAACCATAACTCTAAACATTTAGGGCCTGTTTGTATTCAACTTGAATCCAATTTTTTTAACTCAAAAACAGTTTTTGAGTCTCAAGCCTAAAATTCTTATTTGGTAGGACTATTTTGAAAAATTGAACCCAAAACCAACTTGTAGATATAGCTTACTTCATGAAAACATAAAACGTCTGTTTTTAGAATTTTTAAAACTAAAAGCCCACTCTTATCCCCTCTTTTCAGATCCTCTTGTCTCCATCCTCTCTCTCTCTTCTCAGTCTTATCTCGTTATCTCTCTTCCTCTCGCTCCCTGATCTCTTCTCTCATTTGAACCGTTCTCTTTGTCTCTCTCCTTCTAGATCCTCTCTCCACTCTCTGTTTCTCCCTCTCTTCCAATTTTCTCTGTCCCTCTTGAGGTCCTCTGCCTTGGGCCCCCAGTAGACCTCCGTCAGCTCCAGCAGGGAGTTTGCTGGCAGATTTTTTTTTTATTTTTAAAATTGTTAAAACTTAAAAACAATTTTGTCTCATACAAAACAAGTTTTTGAGTTTCATAAAGAACTGTTCTTAACAAATGGTCTTAAGAAATATTTTTAAAAGTTTATGAAATTTGTTAGTAGGATACCAAACGGGCCCTTAGTTTTACTTTCTAGTTTGAATTCAGTTCACCATACTTTAACCAATGTATGCTTTTCTAAAATATACTTAAACAGACCAAGCTAATCCAATTCTAAGCTATTCAGTAACATATGGTATCAAAAGTGAACAACAAGTCACTCGTCACTATGTTTAATATTCACAAAAATCAGTTACAAACTTAAGCAGTTTGTTGCAGTTCTCAACGCCTATAAACAACCATTACTAGAGCTAAAAATATTCTTTTTTTTTTACAAGAAATAAATGATTTCACAGCCTAACTCTCTGACGCGATCCATCTTTTCCATTGCCAAAACAGTAGCAAGACATTTTCTTTTGTTATTTTTGTTCAAATTGATTAAATCAAAATCCTAAATGCAATTACTAATCTCTCAGTTAAATTATACCATGTATCTTTACAAAAACAAACCAGCAAACAAGCACTCACTCTCTTTCTCTTGCAAACTAACTCAACCTGCTAATATCCAAACAAGTATGAGGCTATGGGCTAAATGTACGCAACTACGGAGTACACAACTCAATCTCAGTCAAAATCTTCAGATGTCGATGAGAAAAAAGGGTTTAACAACCTAACTCTCCAGTTCGAATCCACTACTTATCTCTCTATCACATTATACCGCAGCAAGAGTATTTCAAATGTTGTTCAAATTGATTAAATCAAAATCTTAGATTCAACTATTAATCTCTCTATTAAATTAACCTCAATTCTTGATCAAGATTAGCCTAGTTAATCACACTAACTAAACGTGCAACATATCAAAGTGTTAAAAGGACAAAGAAGAAAGAAGAAACAGTAATTCAAAACAGCATGAGCTTGAAGCAATCTTACAAAGATTAAACAGCTCAATCTCAGTCAAAACAAGAGCTAATTTCAGTAGAAATTTCCATTTTCAAAGCAACAAGCAAGAAATGTGTATCGAAATGAAAATTGAATGATAAAAATCCACGAATTCGAATTTCCAGCGCTGGAGCTTCACTGAGATTAGGTTTTCCAGCAGAAAATTTCGAATGAGGATCTCCGAGATTGAAGCTCGAAAGCTTGGAAGCTCGAAGCGTAGAGAGTGTAAAGGAGGCGAACTCACAGAAATTGAAGAATCCGCATCGGTTCCGATCGATTCGCGTACTTTCAAGTTTCAAGTTTGAAGAGGTTCCGTTTTCTGAAAAAACAAACAGTCGCTGAGAGTGAGGAGAGAGGGCGTGGTGCGCATGTGTTTCTGTTGTGCTATGACAAAATTACCACCAAAAGCTGAACAAGACACCTTTGTTCAAGAAATTTTTTAGTATGCCAAGAATATGACTAGGTATACTTAATGTCACAATATAATTAGTCAAGATTTTTTGATAGAATGTTATTATACTCATCTCAATATCTTATCTTCCCATCCTACTTTTTATTAAATTTTTAATGACTAATATATCCTTTCATAAAATGACATATAAGGACAGTAAAAAAGGAAGCGCCAATCCCCATCCCTAGCAATTTAGCACACTGCTCGCATCCCATTTTATCATCTCCTCCGATCTTTTCCAAAACTCCAACCCCCAGAATGGACAAAACGATTAAGCATGCTACTGTGATCATAACTACGACGGACTGGATCTCGTGGACAGGTGACAAAAGTGAGGGTTATGTTTCTCTTACTTTGTGTTGGTGAATGGCAAAGAAAGAGAGGAAGGGGATGAGGTATTTGGAGGGAAGACGATTATTGCGGATTGAGATGCCACTACCGTTGCTGCTACCCAGGCATAGGCAGAGCGTGCAAATTGCAATGGAAGTGCAGAGTATGTGTATGATTGTATCAAGTGACTGACGAGCTCGGCATTTTCCTTTCTATTTTGTTTCAAAATTGTTAAACAAAAGCCCCATGTTGATTAGAAGTATATTGTAATCTGTCAAATAATGTGATAATTGTAATCTTGTGTATTCGATACAGATGGAAACTCAGTATTCCAGTAGGACTCTTGTAACTCAAACTAATTATTTATACCAATGAATGTAGCAATTAGGGGAGGGTGCGATGCAATTCAGTGCGGTTTCGAGTGAAACTGCAACCGAAACCAAAACTTTTTGCGGTGCGGTTTTGAAGCCAAAACCGAAATGAAACCAAACCATTTGGTTCGGTTCGGTGTGGTTTCACTCGAAACTGCACCACACCCACCCTTAATTGTTGCATTCATCGATATAAATAATTAGTTTGAGTTATAAACAGTTTCGGTTCGATTTTTGATTGAGCTGCACCACTATCGTTATGAATGAGGACAAGAACTTTCTAATGCATTGGGTTGACTTTGAGAAGCAAAGGGCTCTTGTTTTTTTTTGGAGAAGATGTTCTTCTTCCAAAAAAAGGTAATGGACTCCCTTCTCTGCCAAAGCAATTTTCACTTTCATGACATAAGGACTTGTCCAGAATCCCACAAGTGAAGCAAAAACGGCAACAACAATGCAGCAAAAACATTCAATATATGGTGCGGTTTCGGTTTTGGTGCGATTTTGAAAACCCAAAATCGAAACCAAACCGTTTTCTTTGCCATGGTTCAATTTCGAAACCACAACCGTTTCAAACCGTAAAACCAAACCATTTGGTGCGGTCCGATTCGATTCGTGTTTCGATTTCGGTTTTCGGTTCTAAGTGCCCACCCTTAGCAGCAATGAAAGCCAACTTTTCCATCATATTTGAAAATATTATTTAAAGAATTGAAAATAGAATGCAGAAAATGTTACAGGAGAAGGAAATCAAGAATTGATATGATAGGATCTAGGCTTTAATTAAGCCACCAGTAATGATCGAAATAAAAGGCCAAAAAGCAGGGTGTTGGGGGGGGGGGGGGCGTAAGGGTGCTTTGGGAATAATAGTGGGCGGGTAAATAGTATGGGTTTCATTTTACTTTTTTATGGTGGGTGGGAATATAAGGTGGGTGGAAAGATAAGACATTGGGGTGAGTATATAAACACCTTTTTGATATGGTAGTCAGTGTTTCTATCACCCTGGAATTTTTTTTTAGTGCAATTTTATTACTCGATTTTAGTCCCAGACACCCAAAAATGGATATTAGAGTTGGTTATGTCAACTCATGACATCGTTTTTGAAAAAAAATAGTTGTTTAAAGTTAATCATTTTTACTTGAAATAATAAAAGACCTATTAACCCACCCTCCTTCTAATCGTACTATATATATCGCCTCATAAATTGGAGCTCCTAACTTTACACATATTGCTTTATTGACTATAACAATATTGACCTAAACACACAATTAAAAGAGCAATAAAGTGCGGGATGTACGCTAAGCACACAATCGTATGGGTCAGGCAAGTACTCGACAAAATGCCTCACTGAAAAAAATGGGAAAAAATATACTTGGCGATACCTGTGCTATTGTTGGATGTAACGAGGATAGAATCTTGCATCTACCACTACTTAATTGTGCTCCCGATAAACTAACTTTCTAGCTTCGACCATGTTTTGGTCTAAATATATTTTTTCTTAGGGAACTTTAACGAAAAGCCCCCGGTATTGTTTACTTTAACAAAAAACCATATGTTTACACTAAAAAATCAATCCTGGTACTATTCACTTTACACTTTATTTTGTCCTTATCGTTAAAACTCAAAATTTTCAAGTCATTTTCATTAGTTTTCCTTTTTTCTTATTCCTTAAATTAGAGAAATTTTTAGATGCAGACAATTTATTTCGGCTTAGTTTCACGTCGCTGTGCAAAAAAATTACTTTTTGAAGTGCTATGTGGGAAATTAGGTGAGGAAAAAAAAAATCTGGCATCAGGTAACTAAAGTTTATATTTGATGTGAGCATAACTAGCAATTTATTAATGTTTGATAAATTTTATGTAAAAGTAGAGTAGATGTATAATAACTAGAAAAAGCATTATTTTGAAATAATGCTTCAAATCAACTATATGGTTTTATGGTTTGAAACAAAAAAGAGTAAATTATATTTTACCATCTCATATTTGGATGCAATTATAACCTCATATAAAATCTTTAAAACATTTCAATCTCATACATTTATTTATCATTTTACTTCGATCTGATACAATCGTTGGAAATCTGTTAAGTTAGCTGTTAAGTGATCACGTGGTAACAATGGGTTCAGCATTTATGCTAACTAATAAAAGATATCTAGTTAAATTACATTTTGCACCCTCATCTATAAAACATTTCAATCTCATACATTTACTTATTATTTATTTCAATGTCATACATCTCTCTCAAATTTTGTTAGTTTCTTCATTATTTGTCTATATGAATGTCGTGGGTCCCACAACAAGAGAGGTGCATTGATGTTGGGGAAAAGGGTGGTGCGACCTTGTAGGTTGGGAAGATATGGTTTTAGGTTTCTTTTTATTTGTTATTTCAAAATTGTCTCGATTCAAAACAAGAATGAATGTCTCGATTCAAAATTGTCAACCAACAACTATAGAGTGCATCTCTGAGTATTTGATGCAACATTAATTAACCAAAAGGCTTACTAACATGATCCCTTGAAGAACAAGTCTGGAATCCACCAGAAAAATTAAGAGAATCCTGAGCCATTGTTTGTTTAACTGATGATTGAATGGATACATTGAAGCGGTCAAATGCTTTAAGTAGACTGATTACAACTCCTTGAACAATTCAAAGGGCTCAAACAATTAAACGACATTATTTCAACATTAATCAAATGACAACTCAAAGGTCAAATTTTTATTGCGAAAATTAAAATTATGTTTAGGAGGCTGAAACTATCCCAGATGACCAAAAATTATTTTATATCACAAGTTCGGACGCCAAATCTGCAAATTATCACTGCATCCATTTGTCTTTTGACAATCCATTTCCTTTTTTATCCACTTTGTCATTTATTCTACATCAGTCTTCTCCACTTCAGAAGAACTTGAGTTAGGGTCAAGAAAAAGAACTTCATCGTACTTGAACTTATTGCAAACATTGAAAGTATTAGAAATTCCCATAGAATCCGACAAGCCAGTAACATGAGCATTGTCATTAATTTGCTTAAGAACTTTGAATGGACCATATTTCCGTGACTTTAATTTGCTATAAGTTTCAGCATGGAAACTCTCTCTCCTAAAAAACACCATGATAGAATGTCCTTCTTGAAATATTTTAACTCATTATGCTTGTCAGCTATCGCCTTATATTTGGCATTGGTTTGCTCAAATCGCTGTTTGACCTCATCATGAATTGCCACCACATTTTTCACCATATTTTTGCAACAACACTAACTCCATAACCTTTAGGCAGTTTCACCAAATCCGCCATATAGTGAGGAATGACAGTGTAAATAGTGAAAACGGTGATTTCACCGTTGCATGATAAACATCATTATTATATGCAAACTCTATCTGAGGCAGGGCATAGTACCACTGTTTTGAATTTTCTCCATAAATGCTTTGAACCATGTTGCCAAGAGTCTTGTTGGTAATCTCTGTTTATTCATCAGTTTGGAGAGTTGTTGTAGTACTTCGATTCAAAGTAGTCCCAAACATTCTCCACAATGTAATTAAAAATGACTTAAGAATTTGGCGTATCGGTCAAAACTAATGGACTTAGGTACTCTATGCAATCAAACAACCTCCCTAAAAAATAGTGGCTGTGTTTAATGCATTAGCAATTTTTCTGCAAGTAATGAAATAAGCCACCTTGAAGAACTTGTCAACCACAACAAAAACCAAATCCATTCCTCTTTACATTTGGGTAGCCCAAGCACAAAATTCATAGCAAGGTTTTGCTAAATGTCTTTGGAAGCAGGCAATGGCATGTAAATGCCAGTGCTTTGGAATTGCCCTTTCGAAACCTGGCAAGTAAAACATTTCCGAATAATTGCTCCAACATCTTACTTCAATTGTGGCCAAAAATACCTTTCCTCCAAACTTGCTATCGTTTTCTCAAAGCCAGATGACCCCTTAACCCTCATCCATGCAAATCTCAAATAAACTTCTCCCCCAAGGAAGAGACGGGAATACACAACTAGTCGTTTTTCAATAGAAAACCTACATTGATAAAGTAATCTGCCATAGGCTCATGGTTAATGCACTTCCTCAAGATTTCCTGAAAATCATCTTAAGTTTCATACAACTCCTTCAAGCACTTGAACCCGTCAACTTCCTAGGAAATAATGATCGACAACGACACTCGTCTACTCAAGGCATCAGCAACACGATTTTGAGCTCTAGATTTATAAAACAAATGGAAATTCTGTAAGAAAGTACCCATCTGACATGCATTTGATTAACATGTTTCTAATTGTTAATAAACATCAAAGCTTGATGATCTGTGAATAGCACAAATTCTTTCTAAATGAGATAATGTTCTCACTACTTCAAATCTCGAATAACCGTATAGAACTCGTGATCATAAGTGCTTCATTTTTTACGAGCTTTATTTAAATTTTCAGAGAAGAAAGCTATAGTTCTATTCTCTTCGAAAAGAACAATTCCCACTCTACTCCACTTGCATCACATTTGACATCGAATACTTTTCTCAAAATTCGGAAGAGCAATGCTGGCTTGGTACAAAGCTTCTCCTTGGTCAGGACAAAGTTTTGTTATTGTTTCTTTCCCCAATGGAACTTGTCTTTCTTAAAACATTATGTGATAGGTGCGGTGATGGCGCTGTAATGCCACACAAATCTCCGATAAAAAGTAGTCAAGCCATGGAAACTTCTTACGTCAAACATGTACTTTAGAGTTAGTCAATCTCAGATGGCCTTAGTCTTCTCATCATCCACCTGAATGCTATTCTCACCAACTACAAATCTCAGAAATAGCAATTTATTTGAAAAATTATGCATCCCTTAAGATACATCTACAATTTATTTTCTTTCACCACGCTCAAAACTTGTCTCAAGTGCATCAAGTGTTCTTGCTTGGTCTTGTTGTAGATTAAAATGTCGTCAAATAAACCACAACAAAGAGGCCAATAAAGGGATGAAGAACTTGATTCATAAGCCTTATAAAGCTACTCAGCGCATTGGATAGTCCAAACAACATCACTAGCTACTCGGACAATCCATATTTGCTCTTGGACGCCATTTTCCACTAATTTCCAAGCCTGGTTCGAATCTATGGTAGCTACTACGAAGGTTGATTTTTTTCAAACAGTTATGATTCTTTTAGTATATCCAACATATCATCCAACCGAGATATAGGAAATCTGTATTTGATGGTGATCCGGTTGATAGCTCGGCTGTCAACACACTTACACTATGTCATTTTGTTTTCTTTGTCTTTCTTTGGAACCAATAGAGCAGGTACTACACAAGTGTTCATGCTTTCTCTGATAAAGCCATTTCTCAGCAAGTCTTTAATTTATTCCCTAAAAATCTCATTCTCTGCATGGCTAATCCGATAATGGGGAAGATTTGGTAGACTAGCCCTAGATACCAAAACAATTTGATGCTGGATATTTCTCATGGGAGGACGTTCGTTAGACAACTCGTTGAGTTCTTGAAACTCTTCTAGTAATTGTTGCATTTCCTAAGGAATTTGTTCATATTCTATTTTTTGCCAACCCTTCATCACGATTGTAAATAAAGAATTAACTTATTTTATGTCCCCTTCAATATTCTTCTTGTTACTAGTTCAGTTAGGTAACTGGCACTTTTTGCTTTCGGTGCATCGAAAGGTAAAACATGACCCATCGCACACTTCCGCTTGTTCCAAGTAAATAACACCACATTATCAATGTCAAATCCACATCAAATTTTCAAGGACTCCTTAACAATATATGGCAGGCATCCATATTAGTAACATCGCAAACTAGTTCATCCCAGTAATGTTTATCAATGAAAAGTTGGATACGACAACTTTCTATGATCCGAGTAGAAGGTCTTTTCTTCACCCATCTAAGCGAATGTAGGGTAACAGGAGGCTCCATAGGTAGCTACAAATGATCCACCACTTTCTTAGCCATGAAATTCTCAAACTTATGTTGTCTATAATCACTTCGTAAACTTTGATGAAGCAGATAGAACAAAAAATACAGTGTTACTGCCATGTCTCATTTGGTGTTAAAAGAACTCGCTGCAACACCAAAGTATGGCGATCCATTCTTTCTTTAGTTTCAAATTCAACGCTTGCTTAGTCATCATCACCACCAACTTCTTCTTCATCGTACTCATCATCGTTTTTCTCGTCGGCCTACAACAAATTGGCTTAATTCCGTTCAGGACAAGACCGATGCCCTAGTTTTGTTGCACCAATAACAATTGTCCCCTGTAGTTTGACATACAGATTCTTCTTTAAAGGTTGTTTTCTATTCTTCCCATTGTTTAAAGTTCTGCTACTCCCTCAATTTGATGCTCGAGAAGGAAAATTTGAAGTTTTCAACCCTCCAAAATTTTGTGGCACAAATTTTCCTTTGTTTGCAGCCGAGACAATAAGAATCTGGGTAAACCATGAAAAAAGGTGTGTCGCTTCCTTTTCTCCATCATTTCTGCCTTGAAAGCCATGTTAATGGCTTTTTGCAAATTCCACAAGTTCTACAACACAACCTTTTCTTGACTGGAGGGATTCAATTTATTCACATACCTCACAACCTTCTGGTTTCCTGTATACGACATATGGCTTCACTCGGGTAGTTGCATGAAATCATCTGTATAATCTGTCAAGTTTTTGTTTCCTTAGACGCAGCTAATGTATATGTGCTACAAAAGCTATTTATAATCTTGTTGACCCCAAAAACTTCCAAGCCTACATGGCGTGCAGGCCGAGTAACTAATGAGCTAACTACGTCTTTCAGTTGATACGGGCGTGCCAACTCGTCTGCCGAGGAGTACAATGTGTTGATGTTGCATTGAGTGCGCTTCTGACTTCTTGATCTTGCGACTGTGGCCGAGAAAGGAACACGTCTCAACCTTCGGCTTCTAGAGCCTGAAGACAAGGCTGCTAATCATGGGAAATTCACAAATCGTCGGCACCGGGTTAGGTTACAGTGATTATATTCGTAAGAATATAAGCATGCTGAACCGGTACCAAACTATATGGACACAAGTACTCAAAAGATATATATGTGTTAATGGTGAATGTGGTTCGGCCGTCAAAATGCCGAACTTTAAAACTTACTTATGAATACCCAATCATAAAACAAACTCGGCGTTCAATGTGCCGAGCCTAGTAATCTGTAACACCCCACTTCGCCAAAAAGGCTAATGAGATGACCTCCGCCAATAAAGATTCGAAAATCCTTATCGGTCGAGACTTGGATAGGTAATCAGTTGGCCTCGACATAGTGTTCTTTAAACAAACTGAAGGTACTTCGCAGTCAGCTGATTATACGGTTATAGTGCTGTTTATCCAAACTGAAGATGTTCAACGGTTGCCTTCACAGTGCTGTTTATCCAAACTAAAGATGTGTTGGCAAAAAAGGAAAACAAAAATCTCAAGGTTGTTGAGAGGTTTCGCGTAGAGTGAAGGTTTGCGCAGGGTAGTTTATGTGTTGAATTGGAGAAGCTTAGAATGATGCACCCTCTATCTTATTTATAGCAGCCAACCTCATCATGGCCGAACCAAAACTATACTTGGGTTAAGATTCCTTATCCTAATCTAAATAGATCTTGGCCAATCCTTCCTCCATTAGGACTTTGAACCAACCTCTTTATCCGGCCACATTCACTTCTCAAACCTCAGCATCCTCATTCCATTGAGACTCATTATATTACTAGGATTTGACTTATTCGCTCATACCTAGATTAATCCTTCTTGTAATAGGACTCGGCCGACCTGATTGGGCAGCTTATGACCACTAGATGGCTTATAGTATTTTTGGAAGAGCTTTGGACCGAACATAAACCTAACTCGGCCCAATAATATTATTTTGGGCCCAAACATTGCCCTTTCGCTTTTGAGGTCTTTGGCCTAGAATTCTTCAACGTATCTCTGGAAGACAACAAAAAATCCCAAATATCCTATCCACTCAGGTGCATTTATGTAGCACAATTCCATGATCAAAATTTTGTCAGACACCCTACCACATGGCATCATCTGAGCATGTTTTCCTTATTTGACACTGAAATGCCCATGCCATCATTATAACCTTGATTCGTGAATTTTTGGTCTCTTCGAGACGTGCAAATACTCAAGTGTCTCTTCCCAATTAAACTTGCCATCAAACGTAGTCGTTTAGTCTTAATATGCGAGTTTCTCGGTCATTTCACTTGGATTCTTTGAATATTCATCATGATTACTAAATCTTGATTGGTCTTATCCTTTATTTGAAACTTTAAACCGTTAGATCTTCCCCCAAAACGCCTATAAATACTTATCTTTCTTTATTCAAACCTTTACACTTTCAGAAATCATGAACCTTTCCTTCCAGAACACCTTCAAAGCTCATTCTCTAACCAAAAAACCTTTAAGTCCAGAAATTTCTTCGAGTTCTCCACAATGGCTTCCAAAACTTTCATTTCCAAACTTATCGACGAATACGCCAAGTGTCGGGACTTCATTGACCGGACATCCACTTACTCACAAAAATAAAGTTCGGAAGTGAAGCAGTGGAAAGATGCATTGAGACAAGTACATAACGTTGGAAAAGAACCGATGTGATGCTTATGAATTATAGTAAGATGGTGATACAATCTGCTGACCTTCTGTACTAAAACCTTCATCCAACTCTTACTAAGACCGCTCAAATCTCACGCCCAAATGCTCATGAACCAAAGGATCCTGGTGCGAAGTAGTGGAAAGCTACGTTGAGGCGAACACATCACATCATCGAAAAGGTCTACTAGAGTACAATACAATGGTTATGAATTATAGCAAGATAATGAGTGATGACCATTTAATTCAGTGTGAAGATGGTGATGCAATCTGTTGTTCACTTGCACCACAATCTTCACCAGTATCTTACCAAAATACAGCTTAAACCTCATACACACGTGGAACTCTTTCTAGTAAGTCTGGTAAGCTTGTGAAAAGGTTATGCTCCTAATGTTCCTGTCCAAAATGAATAAGAATTGGGCACACACTTCCCCCAAATCGATCAATCGAGGAGTTCCTCACTGATTGAGCGAGAAATCATGTCGATAAGGCTGAAAGAACACTTAAGAATTTGAGGATCAAACAATCCGTTAAATCGGAATACAAGATATCTAGTTAAGTGAGAAACAATAAGGTTGATTGGTTTCTTAGCCAAAAAGGAAATAGGTATAAGCTTAAGAATAGTCAAGAACTACTTAAGATTTGACGAGGCTAAAGACATTTTGAAATTCACAATACTTTGTGAGAGCTGTTTCAAAGTTCAAAAATTAAACATAGAACCTCTGAATCAACAGAATGACGAAGAAGAAAGATACAAGGTAGTCTGCGTATGCATACGGTGACACGATTGGCTATCAGAAAGTGATGCCCTTGAGCAAACCAAGGCACAATGATTCTAGAAAAGTTCAATGTAAAGTTTAATCTTCGTACCATGATGAATATGGTGGAATCTCAAGCCACTACACTGAAAAATTACAAGACTGAAGAGTTAGTGGATAAGAGTACTGTTCAGTTGGGCTATAAGTAAGAGGCTAAGTTCACCTTATCGAAAAGTACATGGATAAGGAGCTAGGATTTACTGCCGAGTACTAGACCTAGGTGAAGTTCAAGGAGTCCGTATATCCAAACAAGACTGGATCTTCATCATCCCAATCCAACTATAACAACAACAAGAATCGTAACTACTTTTAGAAATTGGTGAGAATAGCATCTGTTACCGAGGAGTTTCCCAAGAAAAGAAATTAATGTAAACGAAATCGACACTCGAAGAATTTGGTGTAAAGCTGACAGTCAAAGGTTAAGGAACTTGACTTCGGGGTTGAAGTAAGTAAGAAGGTTATCGATAGAACAACCGCCGAGAACTTATTCTAAAGATCCACACGAATTTCTTTAGTGAAAACGATTATGAGAACATTGATTCAATTCCACCAAATCACCACTTACTAAGTTTCGTAACAACTAGCGTTTGTCGCTTTCTCTAGCACGCACTTCGAATATTTCGAGTAGTTGCCACTACGATATGACTCTGCCCGCCATTCCTAGGGAACACATGTCGCAGAGTGATATCACCGTTTCAGAACTCCAGTTGGTCTTAACCAACTCGTATCGCCAAGATTTCTCTGTTTCCCAAGATTTCGATGTAGAGCCGACTGTGCCCGCAATTACTAGGAATGCATGTTGCAAAGTGGCATCGCCATTTCGGATCTACAGCTGGTCTTGACCAAATTTCCTTAAGTTGAGATTTCTAAAACATGTCGCTTCCAAGTAACACCGATTATGCATACCCTTCCCAGGAAATGCACGTCACAGAGTATCGGTCCGATGTTGAAAGTCGTTCAACAATTCATTACATCACCGATGAGGCACAATCCCGACACGAATTATTTCTTCTTCACTAGGATGAGATAATTCATAGCATGATGAGGATTGCACAACTGTGCCAAAAAGATAGCAAATCTGAAAGTCGTGACATCCAAATGATGTCATGACCGACACACCACTAGAGTAGTAGAAGATACTAAGTATGCTCTGAACAAAACCATGCTCTGATACCAATTTCACATGCCCCAACCCTAATATTGCCCGAATACCAAGATAGACACGTGTTGGTCGACACCCGAGGGTGACGAAAGCCATTAATTGATACAAAAGCTAAGAATAAGAAATAAATAAGGGTTATGAATTGAAATACAATGAATTAACAATTTAGGAACATGTTCAGAGCATACAGCTAATTAGAAAACTAAAAGAAACAATATAAAATCGAATGAATAAAGGAGTGCGTCCTACACCGAGACGGCTCGAAGATGCCAATGTTGAAGTGCCTTGACGCCGGGATTGTATACCTCGATTCTAAGACCTGAATGGGGGCGCAAAACAAAGGTGAGTGGACCAAATTTATATACATACATAATACGAAAATAGTTATGAACATACTAACCCCCAAGTTTTAATAATGAAAACTACTAGCATAATAAGTGATAGGTTTACTGAAAACCCCAGCATGCCAAAAACATCTCAAAAGACATATCGCGGAAAAACATCGCGGAAATCAAAATATCAATTGTCTCATAGATCATCTCGTAAGCGTGGTGTGCTACTAGTAAGATCATTGAATAAATATAACTCCCGGCCCTATGCCAGCACCATGGTCTTTGCGCCCGTAGCCAAAGATTACCAACTCCCGGCCTAATGCCTGCTCCATGTTCCCCAACCCGTAGCTAGGGATTATTTCTCCCAGCCTAATTGCCAACACCAAATCCTCGCCCTAGGCGGCATAGTGTCCACTAGGTACGCACAAATAATTACGCCTCTAAAAAAATTAACCACTTCATAGTACAAAGTCATCCATCGTCTATCCTATAAAGAGGGGTTTCTAAACATGTTCTAGCATCCTATCGTCATCCATCAGATAGTCTACCAGTTCATGGTTTTTATAGAAAATACGATATATCAAACTATAGCTCAATATAGGCCAACAATTAATTCCTTACAAAATAACGAGACGATAATCAACATTTCAATAAATATGCTTAACATAAAATCAATCCATAAACTCGTAAGGCATGCTTTTCATTTATGTAATTAAACTATGAAATCATATAATTTTAGAAGGGGTCCACTCACATTACTCAGCTGCCGAAGAGCCATGCAATTAGCGAAGACGGAAACGCCACAATTAATTGCCCCTAAGCACATAAAGGGTACATTTAGTCAAACTCTACTCAAACAACTTATTTTGGAAAAACGAACATCAGAAACAGGTTCAAGACACCGAAATTAGCCTAGAAGGGTCTCGAACGAAAACCCAAAAAAGTCAACGAAAAGTCAACGTTGACCGTTGACCAATCAAAGTCAAAGTTAACGCTGACCGTTGACTAAGTCAACGGGTCAAATAGTCAAACCGGGTCAAAGGGTCTTGACCTTAGGGTTTGGATTTGGATTAGGGCTTAGGTCTTAAAGCCCAAGGGTTTAGGGTTTTGCTACACGGGCTGAAGGCCCTAGTTTTCCCAAGGCCCAAATGCCTGTTTTGAAAGGGTTTAGGGGGATCAGGCTCAAGCCCTTAACAGAAAATGGCCCAAAGGGCCCTATTTGGTTTAAAACAATTTAACTAAAATTAAAATAAAAAGGAAATGGGTTTGGGTTGGGCTCGGCAAGAAATGCCCAAAGGCCTTAGATTTGGTGGGTCACCGGATTCCAAGGTAGGAGAAGGCCGAATTTCGGCCACAGAATTCCCAAGCTCCGATAGAGCTCAAAACTCAACCAAAACATGTCATTCAATATACCATATTGAAGCCCCGAACGTAAGGAATTGAAATATACCCTTGATCCCCGTCATCGTGGCTGGAGTTGGCCGAAAAACGGCCTGGAAGCCACGGGTGTCCGCCAGAAACTGGGCAAAATACAAATGGATATAACTTCTTCAATACTCAACGAAATTGGGTGAAACAAAAAGGAAAGTTGTAGTACTCGACTAGATGAAGAGATTGATACCTTGCACGCCGGCCAATTCATTGTGGTTTGGCTGAAAATTACCTCGAAAGGGGTGGTGCTCGCCGGAAAACTGAGAAAGTATCCCCGAGTTGGTTCTTCTTGGTTTTGAGGTCCAAAGCAAGTACAAAGGGGTTAGTCTGCAACCAGTGACGAGGGAAAGACGATCAAAAGGGTTTAGAACTTACCATCGTGACTGGAATTCGAGAAAATACTTCGAAGCTCATCCTTCATACCGGAGCTCGGTAACTCTTTCGCCTTCATCGGTTTTCAATGATGCAGGAAAGGAGCTTAAGGATGGTGGTGTTTTTTTGTTGGTGAGAAAAGCCCTCGGAGGGGACTGAGATGGAGAGAGCCGAGAGGGAGAGAGAGTTAAGGGAGGGTGAGACAGAAAGTGACAGAGAGTGACATCGAGAGTGAGAGAGACATGCAGATCGGGAAAAGAGAAAGACAATGAGAGTTGGGTGTTTGCTACGTGGTAGTGTGAGGGAGAAGAGAAATCGAGATAAAGGGTCCGGATTAGATTAAGATAAGGGACCAAAAATAAATTTTCAAAAACCTTTTGGGGAAAATATGAAATTTACAAAATAATTTGGGGTGAGGTGTAACACTATAGGGTACTATAGCCGACGTGATCATCGTAATAGTATGCCTGAATCATATTGGCTTCAAACGACTGATTGTCTGCCGGATGAACCACAACAAATTTACCGTCCCAAAAGATAAGTACCTGATATAATGAAGAGGGAATGCAATTTGTTTGATGTATCCAATCCCGACCGAGCAATGCATTATATTTGATCTTACAGTCAACGATAAAGAATGCGGTCATGTGATTGCAACCTGCAACGCTTAGCTCCAAAGGAATCACTCATTTGGTCTGGGACTTGTCGCCGACGAAGCTGCTCATGGTTATTCCTGATGGACTAAGTTCGTCGTAGTGCCTTCATAACAGATATGGGCATGATATTGATTGTAGCCCAACAATCGATGAAGATTTTAAAGATTGGAAAACTTTCAATATGAACCGTCACATACAACGGCTTCAAATGTTGAAGATTAACCGAAGAAGAGCAGGGAAATAGTACGTCTATATCTGCTTTAAGTTTGTCATCTTTACTGGCTTACCCATCTTCATTGGTGGCGATGAAATCAACTTGTGTTGCTTCCTCAGCAACCACGTCCTCATCCAAGAAATTTGGTTGGTGTGTAGTTGGTTAAAACTCAATAGGTAAGACATGGACCATGCTGATTTCCATATTTTTTAGGATTGAAGGGCCCATCGGGTCTTGGTCGTCATCCTCCGGGTTATCTAGTGTGGTATCATGCTTTGGAGTATTCTCGACCTGATCATCTTTCACCTCATCGGGTACTTGCTCTCGTGGCATATCGACTAAACCTATTTCATGCCAGCTATTGTCTTCGAGCTTGTTCGTTGCTAAGGTTTGATTTTGTCCCTGTAGTGCTTTACGGGCCCGTTCTTCATAGGTGATTCTGGTGTCCCTTGTGTCTAAGTACACATCCAAACGCGCCACACGCTCCTTCTTATCGGTTGTAAGGTCAAAGAGAGAACGGTTGAAAAGACTTCAAAATGATGTTGTACATCCTGAAGGTCTTCGAGAGAAAAAGAAAGCTTGGCAATGTCTATGTCTATGTATGGGTCGACCTTGAAGTCGAGGACTCGAGCTTTTCGTATATGCTGGAACATGGCCTTCATTGCTGGATCAGTGGTTCTTTGGATAATCTATTCAGCGTCAGGGCAGGTTAAGGCCAGGTCGATGGCTTCTTGACACGCTTTGGGTAATTCGTATAGGTCATTGGCAGAATGTTTCTTGTGAAATTCTTGCATGTACTCTAGGGACTCTCAGAGAAATGGAGGTCGTAGATTCCGTCGGACTTTTACTAACAGCACTTGCGGGGGTGGTGAGGGAAGCTTGCTTTCGGCTTCTTTTTTTAAATGCTCGAACCTGGCTTTCATCTCCTCGAGGCGAATGAGGAGTTTGATGCACTTTTTTTTTTAAATGCTTGAACCAAGCTTTCATCTCTTCGGGCCGAATGAGGAGTTTGATGCGCTTCTTGGATTTTTCAATGGTGGTTTCAAAGTCACGATCAATAACCTTTTTCCCTTAAAGTAATTCAGCCATGATTGCTGGGGGTTGTCGATCGTTTCCACTTCCTGCAGCTTCTTTCGGCTACCATTTGGCAGTCGAAGTAGCCTGTGTTTCCTGTCGTCGAGCCATGCAGTCTATCCATTAGCATCGACATTTCTAAGATTTGGATAATGTAGTATACATGCCGGTACGAGAATTATAACTATACCAACGTTGGTCTCGTGACTCAAGTGGCTTGAAGGTTTTTTGGTTTGCCGATAAACTCGAGCTACTGGAGTTATGCGAGTAATAATCCTCATTATAAAATGGTGCATCGAAATCAAGACATTATCTGGCTAAAGTTGGACCGTCTACTCGTATTTGAGGGCCGAGCCTATCAAACACCTTTTGGTGCTGGCCTGCGCCGAGTACCTTTGGAGGTGTTACCACGGTCGTGGATGGTTGCCAGTGGTGTTAGGACCTGAGCTAGTTTCTCCTTTGGTTTGGTTAGGACGATACGTGTTTTACAATAGCTGCACAGAACCATCAGTCTATCAATTTCTTCTGCACTGGAGTCTGACATAGATTCGACTATGGCCGATCTCGACAACTCTGTAGGTGGTTCATTTGAAAATAGATCAAGCTTGAGTCGCGGCCAAGAATTCTGTTTTGGGACATATTGTATTGGAACGAACTCGGCCTTCCCTTTCCCTTTGTTCTTGGGCAAATGAGCATCTACTATGCCAACTGTCGCTGAAAGGAAGGATCAATGTTGACAGTCATCTATTTTTTAGGAAATTTTAGGTTGCCTTTATCAATCCAGCATTGAATGGCATCACAAAACACAATGCAGCTATTTGTGGTATGCTTATTCGAGTTGTGGTACTTACAATACGTTTTGCCTTTCGCTCTTTAACCTTTGGAATGTTATGTCACGGCCAAAGTTTGATGATTTTTGCCAATAACAACTGGTCGAAAATTGCATCTGCCTTGGTGATATCAAAGGTGTAAACTTTTGATGTTTTCATTGTCTTTTCAAAGGCCGAGCGGGTTTTGGCCTTCTTGGAATTAATTTGAGCCAAAGTCTTGCATATTACAGTTTATCTATCATTATCTCACCCGCGTCCACACTGGCGTATCGGGGCTCCTTGCCTTCGGTCGATGCATAACTAACTGTGGAATTTTTGTAAATCGTTCCCCGGGATGGGGATTTCGAGATCTTTTATTCTCAGAGCAAATAATCATATTGCTTGACGTGCTGGGCCAGTTCGTACATATCTCAAAAGTTTACCCCCAAATTTCTTTTTATATTCCACATCCAAGCTATTCAAAGTGATTTTAACGAATTCAACTTTAGGGAAAGGTATTCGGCACCAATTTTTGATCGACTTGAACCTCGTTAAGTATTCCATTGGCGATTCATCAGATGTTTTAGCCATCCTAGCTAGTGATGAAACTGACATTTCCATCCCCGGTCAATAGAATTGTTCATGAAATTTCTCAACCAGTTCATCCCAACCTTGGAAGGAATTAGGTGGGAGGTTGATGTACCAAGCGAATGCCGAACCTGTTAGCGAGAAGTTGAATAATCGCAGTTTATGGAAGTCACTATTAACATCTCTGCATTGTGAGCCACATGTTCTAACGAAGACAAGGACGATTCGCCAATAAAAAGGCTAAAGTCTGGGATTTTGAAACCTTAGGATATTTGAACTTCTCTACATAAGCTGGGTATGGATGGATAAACTTTAGGAACTTTGACCCCTTTTTTAAGGCCGAATCGATCTTTTCTCTGATCAGACGCGTCTAATCTACTGCTTGATCTTCCACTTTTTTCCAAATCGATCATTTTGAGCCGAGCAGATCCTGTTTCGGCCTGTAGCATTGATACAGGATTACCCTTAGGTGGAAGTTGCCAGAAACAATCGGTGGGTCCGCTATCGTAAACTTAACTAACCAACAGTTCGAGCATTTTGTTATGTGCCTCACCATTACTGCGTATTACTTCAAGTATGCTCCTTACTTATCAACTCAAAATCTGAGATTGCTCTTCGAGTCTTCTCCGAAGAAAAGATCTAGTCGATGGATCAAAACCTTTACCACCATATTCATCGCAATGTTCGATTATTCCTTTGACAAAAATTGCTTTTGTCGCTCTAGTGGTGTTCTCCGCATCACGAGCTTGTTCGCTAAAACTAACTTCCTTTTCTCAGTCTGTCACACTCGTAGCTTCAGGTGTGATGGCTGTAGGAGGATTTTGTGCTTGTGACAGGTCATCATGATCTAGGTTTTGGACCATAGGTGGAAGGTTAGTCGCTAATTTACCCATCCCTATCTTCTTTTTTATTGACTGTGTCTCAATGATCATGAACTTTGTAGCTTCAGCAATAGGTCCCACTGGGCATGCCAAAATGTTGATCCCAAAAACTACCAAGCCTACGTGGCGCGCAGATTAAGTAACTAATGAGCTAACTACATCATTCGGTTGATGCGGGCGTGCCAACTCATTGGCTGAGGAGTACAATGTGTTGATGTTGCGTTAAGTGCGCTGCTGACTTCTTGATCTTGCGACTACAGCTAAGGAAGGAACACGTCTCGGCATTCGGGTTCTAGAGCCTAAAGACAAGGCTGCTAGTTTTGCGAAGTTCAATTATCATCGACGCGGGGTTCAGTTACAGTGATTATATTCGTAAGAGTATAAGCACGCCGAACCGGTACCAAACTATATGGACACAGGTACTCAAAAGAGATGTATGTCTTGATGGTGAATGTGGTTCGGCCGTCAGAATGCCGAACTCTAAAACTTACTTATGAATACCCAATCATAAAACAAACTCGGCATTCAATGTGCCGAGCCCAGTAAACTGTAACACCCCACTTCGCCGAAAAGACTAATGAGATGACCTCCGCCAATAAGGATTCGAAAATCCTTCTCAACTGAGACTTGGATAGGTAATCAGTCGATCTCGACGCAGTGCTGTTTATCTAAACTGAAGGTGCTTCGCGATCGGCTGATTCTATGGCAACAATGTTGTTTATCCAAACTGAAGATGTTCACCGGTTGCCTTCACAGTGCTGTTTATCCAAAATGAAGATATGTTGGCGAAAAAGGAAAACAAAAATCTTGAGGTTGTTGAGAGGTTTCGCGTAGAGCAAGGGTTTACGTATGGCAGTTTGTTTGTTGAATTGGAGGGGCTTAGAATGATGCACCCCCATCTTATTGATAGCGACCAACCTCATCATGGCCAAACCAAAACTATACTTGGGTTAGGATTCCTCATCCTAATCTAAATAGATCTCGGCCAATCCTTCCTCCATTAGGACTTTGAACCAACTTCTTTATCCGGCCACATTCACTTCTCAAACCTCAACATCCTTATTCCACTGAGACTCCTTATATTACTAGAATTCGACTCATTCGCTCATACCTAGATTAATCCTTCTTGTAATAGGACTCGGCCGACCTAACTGGGTGGCTTATGACCACTAGATGGACCACTAAATGGCTTATAGTATTTTTGGAAGAGCTTTGGACCGAACATAAACCTAAGCTCGACCCAATAATATTATTTTGGGGCCAAACAAATCCGCATGTAAAAAATGGTCCATCAGGCGTTGCTTCATTTTCCTCCACATTCAAATTCAATTCTTCCTTGCCTCTGCCGGGTGTTCTATAATTGATCCCACCAAGCAGCAGCAGTTGCTTTAAGACAGAAGGTAACCATCTTCACCATCTTTGTCTCAGGGACCTCCATGACGTTAAAGAATCTTTCTACTTCATCCACTAGCCAATACAAGAAGTCTTCAATTTTCAGATTTCCCACAAAATTTGGAATGTCGGCCTTAATCCAAAAATCATGAAAGTTGTTGCGGTTTTATGATTTCAACTGTTAACCAGGCATGGTTTACGGTTTCTTCCTCGAACTCCGATTCATTGTCTAGAACACGAGGCCTCAGAACTCCCTGATTATTGCATCCGACAACTCTTCAGCTATTTTGGCAAATGGCTTGGAGCAACATTCCACGAAGCTATCCAAATTGTGCAGTCAAAGTTGTAATTTGTTCTTTGAGCATCTAAGTCTGCTTGAGTGATAGGGGCAGGTTCACAATCACGGTTACTCATAGATAGATAAAACAATCAACGATGCCTAGACAGGAAAAACCCACTGTGGTACCAATTGATGCACCATGAATTGATCAAAAGAGTTATCAACTAATCCTTGTCCTTGAAGAACAAGTCTGGAATCCATCATAAAGTTGAGAGAAATTCCAAAAGGTTCTTTGTTTATTTGATAATTGAATGAGTATATTAAAACCACAAAAGGCTTTAAGTAGATTGATTAGAACTCCTTGAACAACTCAAATAACTCAAACAATTAAAACAACATTAATTGGATGGCAACTCAAAGCTCAGATTTTTTTTTATTACAAATTAAAATATTATTTTGGAGGCTGAAACGACTCTGGAGGGAAAAATCTATCGTATGTCACAGTAAAGCAGTGAGTTTGACTCGTAGTGTCATTCCCTCTTCGAAAAGGTGTGATGGACCCAAATTGGAGCTTAGACGCCAAATCTGCAAATTCCCATTGTGTTCTTTTGTCTTCCAACGATCCATTTTCTCTTTGATCCACTACATCAGTCCCCTCCACTTCAAAAGAACTCGACCCCGAGTTATGGTGAGGATAAAGAACTTCATCGTCCTTGAATTCACATAGATCAGCAACTTTAAAAGTATTGACATAAGCATTTGTTCTACATGAGTATTGCATATCGTAATTCATCAAGTGATATCAATGTAGGTGAACTAGTAAGTCCACAACGTTTTATGTTAAAATATTAATTGTAATTGTATTTTCTTCATCTTATTTTACTTTCCTTTAACATATGCATATCAGTGGAAAACACCTTAAATTGCAAGTGGTCATTTACCACAGTGGTGGAAAGGGGTTAAGCCTTTGCATAATGGCATGGGTTCAAACCCCCCCCCTTTGTTGGTGTCTAATCCAACATCTAATTTAACAAATTCTATCGTTTGACAAAAAGAACAAAAGAAAACACCTTGAATCAAAACCGTCTAGCATCTAAATCCACTTGAAATCATTCAAAAATGATTCTTTTTTAAGCAAAACTTACAATTGAAGAATAGGTGGGTGTGTCCTTTGATTTCAATTTCTGCTTATAAAAAAGAAAACTTTCATGAAAAAGGCTTAAACTAAATTTATATCAATAAAAAGTCATGCTATAACTTTATTTAATGAAAAAAAAACTTAAATTTTAATAAAAAGGACAAAAAACTTTGTTTGTACCATACTTGACCAATCTCGAAACTACTAAGCACCGGTCAACAGCATACCGTCAAGGACCCACAAGACTTTTCCTCCAACTAGGAGGCCAATCACAACGCGACACGTGTCGGTATCAGAGTCCAATCACAGTGCAACACGTGTCGATATCAGAGACCAATCACAACACGACACGTGTCAATGTCACAACAAAACTAGAAACTCTCTTCTATAAAAGGGGATCATTCTCCCACAATAATCCCTAATGTCATTTGTACTAAACTATTCACTAGAACTCACAAAAAGAGAGCTTGAACCTATGTATTTGTGTAAACCCTTCACAACTAATGAGAACTCCTCTACTCCGTGGACGTAGCCAATCTGGGTGAACCACGTACATCTTGTGTTATTTGCTTCCCTGTCTCTATTCATTTACATACTTATCCACACTAATGACCAAAGCAACCTAACGAAGGTCACAAACTTGACACTTTCTGTTGTACTAAAGTCCTCACTGATTTTGTGCATCAACAAACTTAAATTTTAATGAAAAAATACATAATTTTAATATTAAAAAAAAAAAAGAAAAAAAAAATTGAAGCGCGGACCCGCGCGCCCCTCACACAAACTGTTTATGAAACTTACTATATTGTTTATGAAACTTAATACACTGTTTATGAAACTTACTCCACTGTTTATGACACTTACTACACTATTTAAGAAACTTAAAGGTACTACACTGTTTATGAAACTTTCTATACTGTTTATGAAACTTATCGATACTACACTGTTTATGAAACTTAACAGTAAATGCTCGTCCCAGATATTCAAGTTCTTTCATTAGAATGCAATAAGATTAAAAAAACATGATAGAGATTAACGTCCATGCTATTAAATTCATGAATAGCTTACAGCTCAATACCATTACTAGAAAACGGGTGATGAGTCCAAAGATGTTGTCAATGATGTTGCCCCACCCTTACCCCCAACCATCCCAACCCATACCTGACCGACTCCCTACCATACTGCCCCATATATGGTTCAGAATCAAACTGAACCCACTTCAATTTGAAATTTTAATTTTAGAGGAATAAAATATGCTCGGATTATGTCAAAGGGTTATGCAACTGAAGGATTGGATGGGTGCTCTTTGCACGTGCTTTTAGTTAAGTTTATTTTGTTTTTTGTTTTTTGTTTTCTTTCTCTTATCCTTATCATTAAATAAAGTTATGTGATGGTTTTTTGTTAAAACTTAAAGTTTTGAAGTGTTATATGATGGTTTTTTGTTAAAACTTAAAGTTTTGAAGCCCTTTTTATTAGTTTTCTTAACAAAAAAAAAAAAAGGGGAAGTTTATGATAGCAATTGTGTGAGAAATTAAAAATGATTTTTTTTGAAAAGCCTCGATGGTACGAGAGAAATTTTATTGATAACGAAAAAATAAGTTATACAAAGTGAGGGAGACATAAATAAGAAGTTAAAAAGGAATAGATGAGAGAAGATAGCAAAACATAAAAGTAAGAAAGAAAATCTGAAATGATAAGATTTTCAGCATAGAAGGGATAAATAGACCCCAGCATGTTAGAAAAATAATTGTAATATTGGATTCAAAGATATCCAACTAAAAATATCAAATAATAATGGGAGTTCGAATTTAATCAGTGGCTAATCTAAAAAATTCATCGTTTAACAAAAAAAAAAACTAAAAGTATCTGATAATTTTTCAAGCTTGGGGCTGCTGTGTTATATGCCAAAGCATATTGCTACGTAAACTAAATTTTCAAATTCAATAATATGTTAATAATAATAAATAATTACATTGATCAACATTTAATAAATTATTCAATCATCAACAATTACATTATTTGGTTTACAAAAATGTGATCATTAACCCTGCCGACTTGAAAATTTGATCATTAACCCTGCCCTGTTAACTTATTGTCAGTTCTCGTCATGTGTTTTGCTGTTTTCAAAATTGTGGAATAGAAGATTTTTTTTACTGATTTCTGTTCCTTTTTGACGTTAGCTTCTACACAGCAGCACCACTGTCACTTTGCTGCAATAATGTTCTGGAGGTTTATAAATTTTCAATAAGTGGAGTGGCTGAGTCATTGTCAAGGGCAAGAGTAGCATGCGAGAAGTGGAATTTGATTGGTTACAATTTGTGAACTCTCTTTTGAAGCTTGGTTGGCTCCAGTGGATTGGTGCAGCTATATTTTTTTGGGGTTGGATCACCGTGCATGCGCGCGCGCACACACATTCTCTCTCTCTCAATCAAATAAGCATGCATTCTAAGACATATATACTAATTTCATTTCATACAGCTGAATTAGGGAATCCGGATATTGTGTTTCTTATCTCGATCGTCCTTGCATTCACTTTTATAATGTTCCTGACATGTGAAATATTATTACAGGGCTCATTACGAGATCACAGTGAACCAAATGATGAATATGTGATTCCTCATGGTGATTGGTTTGAAATTGTTTCATCTCCACACTATCTGGCTGAGATAGTAAGCCTCTTGACTGACTCTCTTCACTGCCTGCTTAAAGAGAATTCTTTTGTTCGAATAACTTAAGACTCTTTCCGAGTCTTGATGTATATGCTAAATTTCTCTTTTGATAATGATGAAGGTTATATATGCTGGCCTTGTGGTCGCTAGTGGAGGAACAGATCTCACAATCTGGTTACTTTTTGGATTTGTGGTACGATTTTTTTGTGCTGAAAATGTACGTACACACATGAGTGTGCGCACACACGCATAGACAGACGTCTTCTAAAGTAAACTTATTTCTCCGTGTGCTTTACTCTCTTATTTGGTGTCTTTCAGGTGTCTAACTTAGTATTGGCAGCAGCGGAAACACATAGGTGGTACCTCCAGAAATTTGAAAGTTATCCCAAGAAACGGCTCGCCATTATTCCATTTGCATACTAAGCGCAAACTTACAAAAGCTAGTGCAAAGGTGATTGAGTTTAAATCTTTGTGACTCCGCACTATTCGATTCAAATGAACAAGTAAGCAACAAATAGTTATGCAATATGTACTTTGTTACACTTTATTTAATCACTCATTTATTACAAAAACAAAGCATTTTCCCAGTAACTGGAGTCGGCTATATGAATCCTAGAACATCATTGCGCTCGATTCTGTGTAATTTGTTACACTTTCTTTAATCACTCATTTACAACAACAACAACAACAACAAAGCCTTTAATCACTCATTAATACAAAAAAAAAAAATTACAATGGCATTCATTTTATTATATATTCTCCTTTGCAATGCCCACAACAAAGGCCGAATAATAAAAGTTTTTGAACTAGCAGATAGACGAGCTTGGGAAAATTATATAAAGCTCAGTTTATTGTAAGTAAGATCCACGATACTTTCCATTTCGCGTCTGTTTAACACCCTTTGAAGAAGTTGCAGAAGCAGCAATTCGGAGGATTTTGAATTCCACGCTTATGCGTACACATCTAAGCCCCAAGTCTTGGAAGGTAGACTGGCACGACATTTCCTGTCTATACTGTTTATGACCTCCATGTCTTCATGACTCAGCTGGAATTCAAAAACCTCCAAATTCTCTTTCAATCTCTGAATTTTCGATGACTTTGGAATCACTGCTGTTTTCCTTTGAATTCCCCACCTCAGACAGATTTGTGCCACAGTCTTTCCGTACTTCTTAGCCACATCCTGAAAATGAAACACTCAAGTGAGCATTATGGTCTAGATGTATTTATCTCAGGAATGACACATTCGATATCTAATTTCTATGGTTGGCTCATTGTTTTAGAAAACAGAGATTGTTATATCGTAATTACGACATTTGAATGGTGCATGTGTAAAACAGAGAATACTTTACATTGAGAACTGGATCATCCAAAGGTGAAATTGAACCAAACATATCCTTGTTGGCCGCAGCACCACCGAGAGGGGTGTGAGCTGTGGGAAGAATACCGTGTTTCAAGCAGAATTTGACGAGAGAGTCACGCTGGAAGTAGGGGTGAGTTTCAAATTGGCTCGCTGCAGGCTTTATTTTGGAGTAAGCCAAGCAATCTCTGGTTAGAAAGAGGTCGTAGTTGCTGCAAAAACGAAGCCAATTACAATTTGGTGTAGCGACATTCACCGGTCTAATCGAGTTTGGATACGGAGATGAAGGTGCAGCATAAATGCTTATGGGATGTACCTGAGACCAATGCTACGAACTAAGCCCAAAGAGACAGTCTTTTCCATGCCCTCCCAGGTTTGTTGAAGGGAAATTGTTACATCTAGGTCCAGCACCTTGTCCTTGCCCAAAAGACTGGCAGTTTGACCAATGGCTGTGACCATACAGCAAGTAAAATAAATACCAATTCATTGCCGCAGCGTTGAGTGATACAATAATCTGGATGAGGATCTTTTTTCAGATCCTCACATCTTATCCGTTCATTGTTATCATGCGATCAACTATCGTAGGCACTGTTTGTGCTTAATTTGAAATGAAAAAAATTCAAAATGATTTATGACCTACACAATGTATAATAAACGGATTTGATGTGAGGATCTCACAAAGAAGATCTGCATGGCATCGAATCCCAATAATCTAACTTAAAAGAGAGAGAGACGGGGGAGGTACCATTATGCCTCGTGGGCAATGGGTAGTGAACTAGGTAGAGATCCAGATAACCTAGCTGAAGCTTCTTGAGGCTGTTTTTACAGGCCTCAACCACATACCCATGGTCTGAATTCCAAATCTGCAATATAATTATAACAACAAATTATGTCATTGTCTTGAAAGAATGTGAGATAAACACTAATACTTCGCCACTAGCGTTACAGTTTAGATATATTCATATTCGTTTGGTAGTAAGAGATTTTTTATTTGACTCTCATAGATAAAGACTTCAATACTTAGTTACAACGGATCCATTTTACAGCTTAGCCTAAATCTCTACCAGATTATTATTTTATAAAAGCAGTTCAAAACCAAAGAAGTAAATTACTTGAACATACCTTGGTGCTAATGAAAAGTTCTTCCCTCTTGACAAGTCCAGTCTTAAATGCTTCTGCAAATGCTTCCCCAGCGTCTACTTCACTCTTGTAATGAGCTGCAACGTCAAATAGTTTACCCTTATTAACCATAAAATAGTGACACATCTAGATTTAAATTTACAACATAAAGACCAATTGTTTTTTACTTTGTATTCCATAAATAAGTTTTTACAAGTGATGGATTGCTCATTATGTTTAAGACCGTCCACACAAATTACAGCGTTCATACGATGTTTTCATTATTATTTTGTTGTTGTTGTTATTATTATTATTATTATTATTATTATTATTCCCTTTCCCAAGGGGAGAAGCAAACATGGGATTGGTCGAAAAAGAGAAGAAGCGAAGGTCTGCGACTGATTTGTCTTCTCCACTTTTATACACATACATTTATAATAGTAACTCGGTGCCTAAACCAATCTGCCAATTCAGGCCAGGGGAGGTGCATTTATCCGCCTCCTAAAAGACAAACTGCCATTTTTGGAATAAACCAAAGTACCATTTTCGGCCTAAACAAATAAAATATAAAACATTCATTTAGTACAATTGATAGTAAACAAATATGTTACGAAGTGGATCATACAATATGAATGTTAAAATTTATGTCTGCGAATCATAACCACTTATATATATATATATATATAATGTAACTAAGCGATTATAAAAGTAACAAACGGGTTTCCCATGGTTTTGGACAAAGGCTTCCTATGGTTTGAGTCGTTTACATATATTACATCCATTTTTCCTTTTGCTAGTCTCACGTGTAACCAAAAAAGTTATGTTCAGATTGCATCACCGCCGCCTTTATGGCTTTTCTTGTTCATAAAAAAGACTTACGCATGATTGCATGTGATTCCTTTTAGCAAATTATTAATGTTTGCCAACACTCGTGGCAAAAATAGTCAACCGTTTAATAACTTAGCTAGGTATTCATATGAAAACTTTAAAAACGTTGGGCTCTTTTCTGAAAATGAACTCAAACCTTAGCGCTGTATGCAGACATAAAACAATGATTTTATAATATGACAGCTATGAGTAAGAATATCGGTTAACACTAGCGAGGGAGCTTTGTGTCCAAGAGTCAAGAACACTCGCCCATGCACGTCAAGTCCGATATCCGATTCTCCCTCCTCTAGTAAGTATTTGATTGAATTCATAAAAATACTACGAATTATTGTAAAATATGCATGGATTAATGTAAAACAGGGTGAGGTGAGTGATGGAGGGCATACCAGCACAGTCAAAATGGCGATAGCCAAGCTTAATAGCATTTAAGATGACGCCTTTGAGCTCGTTATTCTCCAGACGCCAGAGGCCGAGGCCGATGACCGGCATCTCGTAGCCACTGCTGAGTGTAACGGTGGACATGCTTTCTGACTCTCCAAACTCTCTCAGAGACTTCTGCAGCGTGTTTCCGTTTCTCTCTCGCCTTTGTGTTTGAGTTTGAACTATGATACTAGGTTGGTGCCGCTCATGCCTTTATATAGCTGCATCGGCGTGAAATAAAGAATACTGGGGAAGATTAAAAAAGAAAAGAAATAACTTTACGGCTCTTGGGGAAGTAGTGATTGGCTCCACAGACAATAATGGAGTGAATAGTGCTTTTTAAATTTTAGTCATGATGCGACGCCCCGTATCGTGCGGTGATCTGGTAGGTATGTCTAGTGACACTTTTATATTCTATAATTAGACCAACTCCGACTTTTTTAGTAAGTCTCGAAATTTGCCTTCTATTTGGACTAAATTGGTGGGGCGGCAATTGCCCAAAATCACTCGCGCCCAAAGGATGAACGTGCTGCAACATTAAAAATTGCTGCAAAGTGCAGCCCCACCCATGACATGTGTTGGCAATGGAAAGTGAGCCCAATGGGCCGTTGGTTCTCCAACGGTCCACATTTAATTTAGGTGATATTTATGTTTTATATTTTATAAATGTAGTGAATTCAACTATCGACATTAAATATGATTAAATTTAACGGTGAAAAAAAAAAGATCTAGCAGTCAAATTTTAAATCCAACTGCTAAAATAATTTTAAAATATCATTTAACTCAAAATTCACTAAAAAACTCTATAAATACCTATGTATTTGTTCAAACATCCAGACAAAATTCATTTTTCTCTTACATTTCTTCCAATTTTCTTTCTACCATCTTCCAAAACCATGTGTTTGTTCATGTGTTTTGTGTTTATACATCTCTATCATGTGTTTCTTATTCTTCCATATTGTTTCATGAGTTTCATGTGTCGGTTTAGTGATTTTTCAATGTGTATCAGAATTTAAATATTTTTAGGTTAAAATATTCGTAAAATTAATTTATGATAGTCCACATATATATATATATATATATTTTAAAGTTATTTTTTGAAAAAAATTAGCTTAAATTCATCCTTTAATAATCTGGGGGGTAAAAATTTAACCCAGAATGGTTGAGGCAGAAAACTTATTTTTGGGTTAAAACCTAAATTTCATGGGCTAAAAATTTTAGGTTTTAACCCAAGGGTTGAATGAAATTTTGTGAGATTTTGAGATGCTAATAACTAGGTAAACAAAATTACGCACGAACATTTTTATACTGTGTTAACACGTAAGTTGTACGCACGTAATTGAGTATAAGTGATAGTAGGAAACAAGCGTCTCAATGCCGCCCTCCTCCATATCACCACACCTATTGATGGATTAATTCGTACTACGTCACATAGAGACATGAGACATGACAAAAGGTTCTAATCTGCAATTCATTCCGCCCACACAAATACTAATCCCCAAACCATACGTCTCTCACGCTAGCTAGCAGAATTGCAAACGTGAGGGGATTGGGGTATACACGTGTGTCAGGTGAAAATCCAGCATATTAGATCATCCTCTTGTTGGAGAGATTTTTCAATATGATCGGTACACGGAGTGTTATACTATGTATTATTATACAAATGGTAATATATGTTTGTTAAAATGTCAATAACTTATAAAGTAAAATTTCTTACTACTTATGTAAAAACACAAAATGTATCATTCATATTCCGATCACAATGAAAAATTTCTCCACTTGTTTGCCGCTCTTCCTAGCTGCATGCAACATTACACCGCTAGTCACAATTATATATATATATAGTAACAAGTCTGCAAGAAAACTCCCACAGAGCCCAAGTTTTGACAACCTTTTATAATTTATCCTTTCCTCTCTGATTTTGATTGGCATCTTGTCCTCTTCTAGCCATCCATTTACGCCATTTGTACGTCGCGTGCTCTTAATGGCCTAGGATTTGGAGAAATTTGTAGTATATTATATGTGCTCTTAGTGGCCTAGGAATACAAGTGGTATATTATATGTTTTAATAGGAATTGTGAGAAATTTTATTTTTTAAGTTATTAACTTTTTACCATGCATGTCTCATCATTTATTTAATAACAAGTGATGTACCATCCCATATATCGATCACACTAAAAAATCTCTCCAAGAATTTCCCTATTAGGGCCACCGTCAAACAATTAGCGGTCATGTGCACTGGTCAATTGATAGAGAAAGCACATGCATGTGAAATATTCTAACTGCGCAACAACGACACTAATTATCTTCATGACGCATTGAAAAACAAGAAAATCTTTGCAAGTAGGAGGAGGAAAGCTTACCCGTTTCATTGGTCTGAAAGGCAAAATAAAAGTTATTAATTTTTCTGTCAAAGTGAGAGTTGCATCGAATGCTCAGATGAGTCTAGATAGTCTTAACAAGTGCTTAGGCAAGTTAGTCAAACGCCTCTGTAGGTCTAGATACGTTTTCTTAATTTTCAAACATCTATAAATTAATTAAACTGGTAGTCATTAGTCTAACGGCTAGGCGGCGTTAGACGAAAGATTTTTTGAATAGTGGTAATTTAACAAGAACAAAACACAATATAAACTGCTAAACGATTACCGACATGGTGAACCATTAACACAAATGAGATTCGATTATTTCCATTTCTTAACATAGTGTACATGCTAATCACTAAATAATTTATAGGTCTATGAGGTAATCATTGAATAATTCATAGGTCTATGAGCTAATCATTGAACAATTTTTATATTGGTGACTGATACCAACTTTAACTTTTGGATCCAAATCTAAATATTTAGGTTTATTAGAAGGCGGAATTTAGGTATGTGAACAGTGAATTTCATCCAACTCTCAAGACCTGATTAAAATGTATTCATTGTTATGGAATGGTTTTAACCCTTTTCTTTTGGTAAAGATTTTTTTTTGTAACTTTAAGTTATGTTATCTTAATTTAATTGTCCGAGTGTTTTAACTTAAAAAAAAAAAAAATTAAATTCCAACAAATGAATGAACAAACTAATTTTATGTAGATGAATGATCAAAGTATGAGCATCTTTTGTTTGGAATAATTTTTTTGAAGTGGATATGCTTTAGAAAATTTATTTTATTATTTTGCCCGTTTGGTTGAAATTATGAGTATCTATAGTTTGGAATAATTTTTTTAAAGCGGATATGTTTTAGAAAATTTATTTTATTATTTTGCCTGTTGGGTTTAAATTTCAACCATCGAATTTGAAAGAAAAAATATGAATTATTAGATCAAAATCAAAAGATCACTCAAAATAAATTTTAATCTGAACCGTTGATCAAACTTCAAGGCTCAATTTTGTCCAAATGATAATGATGGACAGATGGGATCCCATGCCACGTGGGGCCCAGTTGTCGACCACTAACCAAAATCATCCTCCCATTTTGTGGCGGCCCAACATTTCGGCTAGGCAATAGAAGCCAGAATTTGGGTTTTCGTTTGCGTCGACAGTCAAATTTTTTGGGTTTAGGTCTTATTATTGGGTGACTATTTTTGGGTTTAAATCTAAATATTTGGGTTTTGGATATGGGTTTTACCCTTGGTGTTGGTCTAACACGAATATGACCAAAGTCGGTTTGTTTGGAAAATCTTACACGTAACAAAACATGTGAGTGCTATTTCTTTTAATATATATGAGGTATCCCATCATATATTGATGACAAACTAGTTTTCCTGCCTATGCAGTCCGTACCACATGAGTCGACATCGTATTTTTGGCCTCTAAGTCAAATAAGACACCAAAGCAAAGTCAATGACCCAAAAAATGCATTCGTAAGAGTTCAAACTCGAACTGAGCATTTCAAAACTACGATTGATTTTTCCTACACCAATCCCTTGGATTTAGTTGGGTGAATGCATTTAAAATTGGAGTATGATAACAATAGATTGCAAAACATGGTGACAGAAAGAAATGCTCGCATTTGTGGTTGCAGTCATGTAAGGAGGATACCTAGGTGCTTGTGTTTTTCTAATTTTTCAATTTCCCCCATTTTTGTACAACATGTTTGAAGGATTTTTTTAAAGAGAACGGGTCACAAGTTAGAGAGAGAGAGGATAGAGCAGGTCGGGGACCAAACTATAAAACATGAGATGTGTTGAAATATCCCATATTGATTGTATCTTTAAGAAAAGAAAAGTTTAAATATTCTAACCCTACTTTAACTAATCGAGGCTTTTTGTGATAAAACCTCATACCTGACGGATTGTACAGGTAGTAATTACTAAGTTGGGGACAATATTGATGTTGTTGAAAGTGGGCCTTCGACCGTCTCTCTGATAATTTACATGGTATCAAAGTCAGGGATTGGGCTTGAACTAAATTGTCACGTGATGGATGGGGCCCCTTGGTGCAGCACAAACATGGTGAATCCCTTGGCCTGCATGTAAGGTGAGTCCCCTTGGCTAGTTGTTCCCGTGTGGATATTTCATGATTGACCCACTAATTGGGTTCCATGTGACGGACGTGTTGAAATATCCCATATTGACCGTATGTTAGAAAAACATAAAAGTAAGAAAGAAAATCTAAAATGATAAGATTTTCAGCATAGAAGGAATAAATAAGCCCCAGTATGTTAGAAAAATAATTGTAATATTGAATTCAAAGATATCCAACTAAAAATATCTTAAAATAGCAGAAGTTCGAACTTTGTCGGTAGTTAATCTAAAAAATTCATTGTTTGACACTGCTGTGTTATATGCCAAAGTATAACGCTCTGTAAACTAAATTTTCAAATTAAATAATATGTCAATGATAATAAATAATTACGTTAATCAACACTTAATAAATTATTCAATCATCAACGATTACATTATTTACATTATTTGGTTTACAAAATTTAATCTGAAAATTTGATCATTAACCATGCCGACATGAAAATTTGATCATTAACCCTGCCGACTGGAAATTTTGATCATTAACCCTGCCGACTTGAAAATTTGATCATTAACCCTGTGTCCCAAAACCTCACGTCACGCCTGGTATTAGTATCTCCTCTTGAACTTGGCGACTCCTGTCCACTCCCCCGTAAATCGTGATTGCATTCGGTTCTTCAATAAAATGTCTTGATTTTCTTTGTCCATTTTTTCATTTCCTTTTTTTAATGTGCATTTTATCTGCAAAAATGGCGCAGACTTTTAAAAGAGCCAGTTGAGAAAGTGCCTAAATTTCACAGTTTCCAGCCTTTCCCAAATCATTAAGCTCTTTTCTGACTTGGGTATTCGCTCTAATGGCGGTGGGTGTTGTTGGGTTGCTTAGAACAGCATGGGTTGCAGCGACTATGCCCATACTCGTAGCCGCCGTACCTTGTTCTTGGCTGACCTCGTTTCATGGAGCTGTTCTGGGGTTTGCCAAGAGAGGGAAGATCATGCAGTCGTCATCTCAGGTAAAGGATTTGATGGTCTATTTTGGGTTATGGTCTGTTTGGTTGGTGAGAAAGTTGAAGAAATTGGGAAACACGGTATAACTGTTCAATTATCATGGGCGATATTGAGAGTGAGGGTAATCATATTCGGGATTGAATGTTCTTAACCAACCGACCTACAAGTCCTTATGAATTCTTCTTTTATTTTTCTGTACACTACATGATGAATTTTTATTTTTATTTTTGTACTTTTTCTAATTGTAGAAGTTCACAGTTCCTCAAAAGTTGTTCTGCCATTTCTATGTGGTGGCTGTAGCGTGGACAACGCTATTGCTCGTTGCAACTTCGATGTATGCGTATAAAACGGTGCCATTGGTTTCAGAATCGTTGCTTTACCCTTCAATCGCCAGCCACTTCACTGGAGGTTCACATATCTTTTCATGGGACAAGGTTCATTCGGTTCCTGTCAGTTACAGATATAGCATATGGCGTTCGGTCTTTCTGCTTTTATTGATGGAGGTTCAAGTCTTGAGGCGCCTCTTTGAGACAATATATGTGTTCAACTATAGCTCCTCCGCTCGGATGCACATTTTCGGATATCTGACCGGCCTCTTGTAAGTTATTCACAAACCCCTTCATTGTAAAGATATTGGTTTTGTGCATATGCATTTAAATACATATGTAAAGATATTGTTTTTGTGCATATATATATATATTGTTTTATTGATTTATAATCTTTGATTGATTTGAAAATGTATTGGGAATATTTGAAATTTGGTTTAACAGAGTTGGCACAGTCGGTGTTTGCCGAATTGCCTATGAGAGACGCAGTAGGCTCCTCTTGAGCTAACCGTATTTAAGTTCGGTTTCTAGTTATGATTCAAAAAGCAATATAAATATACATATGTAAAGATATTGTTTTTGTCCATTTTGGCTTTCAATACGTACACGGGAGTTAGACTTGTTAAACCAATTATCAAATGGTGTAGTGTAGGAAAACTGGTTGCAATTCTATTTTTCTATTACTCCTACTGCAGTTTCCAATAGGTTAAGCCTAGTTAAAACGCCTATGACTTTCTTCTTTCTTCCAAGGTATGATATCTTCTAAATTGGAAATACTAGAGATTGCTTCAATAATTGCAAAGCTCGGTGGTCACCTATATTTACCGGAAGTCATAACCGACGAGCCTCGTGTGCTCTGGAATGATAAATGTTACTATCACACATAATTGTCAGTTCTCGTCATGTGTTTTGCTGTTTTCAAAATTGTGGAATAGAAGATTTTTTTTACTGATTTCTGTTCCTTTTTGACGTTAGCTTCTACACAGCAGCACCACTGTCACTTTGCTGCAATAATGTTCTGGAGGTTTATAAATTTTCAATAAGTGGAGTGGCTGAGTTCATTGTCAAGGGCAAGAGTAGCATGCGACAAGTGGAATTTGATTGGTTACAATTTGTGAACTCTCTTTTGAAGCTTGGTTGGCTCCAGTGGATTGGTGCAGCTATATTTTTTTGGGGTTGGATCCATCAGCGCCGATGTCACACAATTCTTGTATGTCTCAGTGTGTGTCACCGTGCATGCGTGCGCGCGCGCACGCACACACACTCTCTCTCTCAGTTAAATAAGCATGCATTCTAAGACATATATACTAATTTCATTTCATACAGCTGAATTAGGGAATGCGGATATTGTGTTTCTTATCTCGATCGTCCTTGCATTCACTTTTATAATGTTCCTGACATGTGAAATATTATTACAGGGCTCATTACGAGATCACAGTGAGCCAAATGATGAATATGTGATTCCTCATGGTGATTGGTTTGAAATTGTTTCATCTCCACACTATCTGGCTGAGATAGTAAGTCTCTTGACTCTCCTCACTGCATGCTTAAAGAGAATTCTTTTGTCTCGAATAATTTAAAAATCTTTCCGAGTCTTGATGTATATGCTAAATTTCTCTTTTGATAATGATGAAGGTTATATATGCTGGCCTTGTAGTCGCTAGTGGAGGAACAGATCTCACAATCTGGTTACTTTTTGGATTTGTGGTATGATTTTTTTTGTGCTGAAAATATACGTACATACACATGCACACATGAGTGTGCGCACACACGCATAGACAGACGTCTTCTAAAGTAAACTTATTTCTCCGTGTGCTTTACTCTCTTATTTGGTGTCTTTCAGGTGTCCAACTTAGTATTGGCAGCAGCGGAAACACATAGGTGGTACCTCCAGAAATTTGAAAGTTATCCCAAGAAACGGCTCGCCATTATTCCATTTGTTTACTAAGCGCAAACTTACAAAAGCTAGTGCAAAGGTGATTGAGTGTAAAGCTTTGTGAGTCCGCACTATTCGATTCAAATGAACAAGTAAGCAACAAAATAGTTATGCAATATGTAATTTTTACACTTTATTTTATCACTCATTTATTAATACAAAAGAAAATTACAATGGCATTCATTTTATTATATATTCTAATTTGCAATGCCCAATACAAAGGCTGAATACTGAAGTTTTTGAACTAGCAGATAGACGAGCTTGGGAAAATTATATAAAGCTAAGTTTATTGTAACTAAGGTTCACGATACTTTCCATTTCGCTTCTGTTTAACACCCTTTGAAGAAGTTGCAGGAGCAGCAAGTCGGAGGATTTTGAATTCCATGCTTATGCGTACACATCTAAGCCCCAAGTCTTGGAAGGTAGACTGGTACGACATTTCCTGTCTATACTGTTTATGACCTCCATGTCTTCATGACTCAGCTGGAATTCAAGAACCTCCAAATTCTCTTTCAATCTCTGAATTTTTGATGACTTTGGAATCACTGCTGTTTTCCTTTGAATTCCCCACCTCAGACAGATTTGTGCCACAGTCTTTCCGTACTTCTTAGCCACATCCTGAAAATGAAACACTCAAGTGAGCATTACGGTCTAGATGTATTTCTCTCATGAATGACATGTTCGATATCTAATTTCTATGGTTGGCTCATTGTTTTAGGAAACAGAGATTGTTATATCGTAATTACGACATGTGAATGGTGCATGTGTAAAACAGAGAATACATTGAGAACTGGATCATCCAAAGGTGAAATTGAACCAAACATATCCTTGTTGGCCGCAGCACCTCCGAGAGGGGTGTGAGCTGTGGGAAGAACACCGTGTTTCAAGCAGAATTTGACGAGAGAGTGGCGCTGGAAGTAGGGGTGAGTTTCAAATTGGCTCACTGCAGGCTTTATTTTGGAGTAAGCCAAGCAATCTCTGGTTAGAAAAAGGTCGTAGTTGCTGCAAAAATGAAGCCAATTACAATTTGGTTTAGCGACAGTCACCGGTCTAATCGAGTTCGGATACGGAGATGAAGGTGTAGTGCTTATGGGATGTACCTGAGACCAATGCTACGAACTAAGCCCAAAGAGACGGTCCTTTCCATGCCCTCCCAAGTTTGTTGAAGGGGAATTGTTACATCTATGTCCAGCACCTTGTCCTTGCCCAAAAGACTGGCAGTTTGACCAATGGCTGTGACCATACAGCAAGTAAAATAAATACCAATTCATTGTAAATTAACTACTTATAATTTTGTAACGTCACAGCGTTGAGTGATACAATAATCAAGATGAGGATCTTTTTTCTGGATCCTCACGTTTTATCTGTTTATCGTACATTGTGCGATCAACTTTCATAGGTACTGTTTGTATTTAATTTGAAATTAAAAAATTCAAAATTATTTATGATCACACAATGTATGATAAACATATAGGATACCTCACAAAGAGGATGTGAATGGCATCCAATCCCAATTATCCAACCTAAAAGAGAGAGAGAGGGGGGAAGGTACCATTATGCCTCGTGGGCAATGGGTAGTGAACTAGGTAGAGATCCAGATAATCTAGCCGAAGTTTCTTAAGGCTGTTTTTACAGGCCTCAACCACATACCCATGGTCTGAATTCCAAACCTGCAATATAATTATAGCAACAACAAATTATACGCCACTTTCTTGAGAGAACGTGAGATAAACACTAATACTTCACCACTAGCGTTACAATTTAGATATATTCATGTTTGTTTGTGAGTAAGAGGTCTTAGATTTGACTCTCATAGATGAAGACTTCAATACTTAGTTATAACGGGTTCATTTTACGGCTTAGCCTAAATCTCCACCATATTATTATTTTATAAAAGTAGTTCCAAACCAAAGAAGTAAAGGCTTGTTTGGATGTGCTTTTAAAATGATTAAAAGCGTTTTTAGAGAAAATGTTTTTGGATTCCAAAAGCCGTTAAAGTGCTTTTTTGCAAAAAACATCAGTTATGTGCTTCTTCTAGGAAGCCGCTTAAATGCTTTTCTAGAATTTACTTGCATCCTTACTAAAGATTGGTTCTAAAAATATTTTCATCAAAAACCCTTTCAATCATTTTAAAAGTGTTTTCAAGGAAGCTCTAAATTACTAAGATCATACCTTGGTAGTAATGAAAAGTTCTTCCCTCTTGACAAGTCCAGTCTTGAATGCTTCTGCAAGTGCTTCCCCAACGTCTGCTTCAGTCTTGTAATGGGCTGCAACGTCAAATAGTTTACCATTATTAACCATAAAATAGTGAGACATCTAGATTTAAATTTACAACCTAAAGACCAATTGTTTTTTTACTTTATATTCCACAAATAAGTTTTTACAAGTGGTGAAGTGCTCGTTATGCTTAAGACCATCCTCTCAAATTACAGTTAGCGTCCTCTTAAATTAGAATGTTCGTACGATATCATCATCATCATCATCATCATCATTATTAGTATTGGGGAATTGTTAGTGGTATTTCAAAATTCTCATTTTACACTCCAAACTTTCTATATTTGGAAAGAAAAATACACTTGTAAGGAGTGTAGAATAAGATTTTTGGAGTGCTAATAACATTTATCTTATTATTATTATTATTATTATTATCAGGGAATTGTTATTACCACTCCAAAAATCTCATTCTACACTACAAACTTTCTATATTTGAAAGAAAAATACACTTATGAGAGAGTGTCAATAACACTTTCCTGTTATTATTATTATTATTATTATTATTATTATTATTATTATTATTATTATTATTCCCTTTCCCAAGGGGAGAAGCAAACATGGGATTGGTCGAAAAATATAGGAAGCGAAGGTCTGGGACTCATTTGTCTTCTCCACTTTTATACACATACATTTATAATAGTCTAACTCAGTGCCTTAGCCTAATCTGCCAATTGTGACCATGGGAGGTGCGCTTATCCGCGTCCTAAAAGACAAACTGCCATTTTTGGAATAAACCAAAATACCATTTTCGGCCTAAACAAATAAAACATAAAACACTCATTTATTACAATTCATAGTAAACAAATATGTTATGGAGTGGACCCTATAATATAAATGTCAAAATTTATGTCACCGAATCATAACTATATATATATATATATATATGTGTGTGTGTGTGTGTGTATATATATATGTGTGTGTGTGTATTAGTGTGTATATATATTAGTGTAACCAATAAAAGTACCAAACGGGTTTCCCATGGTTTCGGACAAAGGCTTCCTATGGTTTGAGTCGTTTACGTATATTACATCCATTTTTTCCTTTTGCTTGTCTCACGTGTAACCAAAAAAGTTATGTTCAGATTGCATCACCGCCGCCGCCTTTATGGCTTGTACACTTTTCTTGTTCATGAAAAAAAAAACTTACGCATGATGCATGTGATTCCTTTTAGCAAATTATTAATAGTTTGCCAGCACTTAGTGGCAAAAATAGTCAACCGTTTAATAACTTTGTGTCCACTAGTCAGGAACATCCGCCCATTCACATCAAGTCCGATATTCGATTCTTCCTTCTCTAGCCAGTATTTGATTGAATTAATAAAAATACTATGAATTATTTAGAACGAAGTAAACCAAAATTAATGTAAAATATGCATGGATTAATGTAAAACAGGATCAGGCGTGATGGAGGGTATACCAGCACAGTCAAAATGGCGATAGCCAAGCTTAATAGCATTTAAGATGGTGTCTTTGAGCTCGTTCTTCTCCAGACGCCAGAGGCCGAGGCCGATGACCGGCATCTCGTAGCCACTGCTGAGTGTAACGGTGGGCATGTTTTCTAACTCTCCAAACTCTCTCAGAGACATCTTCAGGCTGTTTCTGTTTCTCTCTCGCCTTTGTGTTTGATACAAGATTGGTGCCGCTCATGCCTTTATATAGCTGCATGGGCGTGAAGTAAGGATACTGGGGAAGATTAGAAAAGAAAAGAAATAACTTGACGGCTCTTGGAAAAGTAGTGATTGGCTCCACACACAATAATGGAATGAATAGTGCTTTTTTAAATTTTAGTCAGAATGCGACGCCCCGTATTATGTGTCCCGTGACGTCGCGGTATCTGGTAGGTTCTGTCTAGTGACACTTATATTTTCTATAGTTACAGGAGTATCCAATTAGTACAGTCCTAAAATAGTAATATTCGTTGTATAATAAAGAAAAGTATCCAAATAGAATTTTTTACGTGATTTAATTTAAGTTTTTTTACAAATTTAGTGGTATTCAATTTGATTTTTAAAATAATTTATAAAGTAAATTGTTATTGGCACTACGTAAATCTCATTTTGCAGTCCTAAACTTTCGATAACTAAAAAGAAAATTGTAACGGTTCTCCTTATAAAAATCCATTAAAATCTGGATGCATTCAATTATGATTTTTTTAAAGGATTTTAAATTGTGATTTATTGAAAGATTACAAACATATGGATGTATTTAAACAGAATTTTAATTGAAGTTTTAAAGTTCAGTTCATTTAATTAGGATTATGGGAGATTTTTTTTTTTTTTTTTTTTTTTACAAATTCAAGGGTATTCATTTAGAATCTTAGAAGAGTTTATAAAATAATTTTACTGAATTCGAATGTATTCAATTATGATTTGAAATGAGTTTTTGAAATTTCTTGTTCAGTCCCTAGCATTTGATTTCAAAGAATTTCAAAAAGTAGGAATTTAGGTGAATTTGGAGAGATTTGATATAGTATTTTAAGCATACAACAAATCCAGCCCAAGTACGTAGAAATCAATTAAAACTCTGAGATCGTTGTCTTAGTCACTAGGTAAACAATTATTCATCGTCATTCACTAGTTAAACAAAATTAAAAGCATGCATATAAAATCTCCTCCCTTCACGAGCCATGACTTTCTGTTAAAGCTCCATCAAAATTTTGTGGGTTATAACCCTTCAAAATCTCTACTCAATACACCCCTTAGTTTTCGTTTGTTTAATTAGAAGTAAAGAAGAAATCCGTATGAAAATTAATAAAGAGGAAGAGAATGCGAAATCAAAGTTTGATAGTTAACACGAGTTCGAATTGCCTCTAAATTATTGTTTTAGTTTTCACTCTAGGTATCATTGTTTTTTTTTTTTTTTTTTCTTGCTGATCACCCATCATTCCACACGTTGTTTTGTCCCTCACCCATCCCTTTCTCATTACCTCATCAGCAAATAAGAAGGATAAGGCAGAAAGAAAGATAAGGTAAGTGATAATGCTTATTAATCTCAATTTTGTTAGAAGGCAAACTCTTTGGGTTAACTTCTTTTATGAAGTAACTCTTTAATTTTTGTATACAATCTTGTATTTTGTATCTCTCATCGTAAATAAGTCATATGATGAGAGATATAGTACATAATTGTATACATATACTATATACATATGTTGTAATTATGTATAAACTTTTTATATTGTGAAGTCATGAAATGAAAGAAAACAATACATAATCACAATTACGCATGAACATTTTTATATTATGTTAACACGTGATTTGTACGCACGTAACTCATAAGTGACGGTAGGAAAAAAGCGTCTCAATGCCGCCCTCCTCCATATCAACACCACACCCATCGATGGATTGAGTCATATTGCGCCACACAGAGATGTGAGACAGGACAAAGGGTTTTAAGCTGCAATTCATTCCGCCCACACAAATACTAATCCTCAAACCATAAAAGCCAATTACAATTGAGCCACGCCCCTTTAAATATTGTCCATATAGTCTCTCACGCTAGCTAGCAGAATTGCAGACGTGAGGGGATTGGGGTATACAGGTGTCAGGTGAAAATCCAGCTGATCAGATCATCCTCTTGTTGCTAGTTACTTGTTTGCCCTTCTTCGTATTTGTATGCAACATTACGCCACTACTCACAATTATATATAATAGTAAGTCTGCAAGAAAACTCCAATAATGCTGGCTATAATTAGCCCAAGTTTTCACAACCTTTCATAATTTATCCTTTCCTCTCTGATTTTGATTGGCATCTTGTCCTCTTTTAACTATCCATTAGGCCATTTGCACGTCGCGGTCTCTTAGTGGCCCAGGATTTGCCCTAGTAGGGCCATCGTCAAACAATCAGCCTATCACTGGCATGGGCGTCTCTCTTTCTTTTTTTTTTTTTTTTTGTTTGTTTTTTTTTTGGAAACGGCATGCTCTTTGTCACTGGTCAATTGATAGAGAAAGCAGAGTCATGTGAAATATTATAATTGAGCAACAACGACACTAATTACCTTCATGAATGGGGGAAAAACAAGAAAATCTTTGAAAAGAGGAGGAGGAAAGCTTACCCGTTTCATTGGTCTGAAAGGCCTCTACTATTACAGAGCGACAATATCTACCGGTGAAATTTTATCTACATCTTTTGAGGTTTAGATGTATTCAGCTGGAATCCACAAGTTTCAAGAATATGCTGAACATTATTCTCAATCGTAATAGGAAGATCAGTGGAAACTTTTAACACGACTCAAGGTCGACAAAAGCTAGCTATGTTAGAGTAAATGTAGAAAAATAGAGAATAATCCGAATGATGACTTTGAAGTACGACTTGAATCGTTTTCTTAAAGTGTTATTTGCCCTCACTCGAATGAGTTTGCTAAAAGGTTCTTGGCAAATCACTTCTAGGATACAAAAAGTATGGAATATTCGATTAGCAAAACCGATTGTATTCCCTTATAAATAACTAGAAAAAAAGTGTATGAATGTCAAACACAAAAGAGAGCAAAGCAATTGTATAGACAATGAATTTCTAAATGAAATTCTCTTCTACTAATGTTACCAATATATATAGAGAGATTTACACTCGTTAGACACATCCTTTGGTTTGAGTATGCCTTTTTACCATGGGATACAACTCATTGCAGCAGTATGTCCAATGGACATATCTGATACAAAACACCAATTACCCAAAGGTCATATACGTTGTAAAGCATGCGGTCAGATGCCCAACCAATGGGTATCTCTGTTGGACAAGGATTGTCTGCCTTCCCACTTCCGGTGCCCTTCTGTGCCCTCCATTTTTGTATGATTACGGTTAAGCCTCGTTAATATTTTATATTATTTTTTTAATAGAGATAATAAGACAACAATGAATAATAATATAAAATGTTGACATGACTTAACCATGACCACACAAACAGGAGGGTACGGAAGGGTATTGGAAGTGGGAGGGCAGACAATCCTTGTCCATCTTTGTTAGCAACAATGAAAAGCTGCAATGCTTCAAATTGAAGAGATATGATTGTCGAGTCAATAACCCAACTTTCCATCAAACAACCGCATATATATATATTTTAAATATTCAACAATCCTTCCCTATTTTAAGAATACATAGAAAATGATATTACAACAATTCTCTCTTTATAATTATCACAAGCATACCGATATAATCATGCATACAATAAAGATATCTTTTGAACTAAACCTTTAATTAGTGTAAGTAATTCAAAGTTATAACGAATGCGATGGCGACCTAAGTTTAAACCAACTATTCTTATGTTAAAACCAGAATCACTACACACATGACTATGTCTTATTTCTTTAAAGAAATTTCTGAACTAATTAAGCACTATTATGGCCTTCTGTTTCATCTTGGTTTCATGAACATTTACAAGAGAAAACCCAACTCTTGGTAGAAGCAACACCACTTCTTATGTTCATATAGGTGATGTTCATTCTCATGTCTCTGCTACTATAGACATAACTACAAATAACCTCATTAAGAGATAAAACTCATCCTCCTAAACGTAGCAGTCTTGCATTAATCATCCTGGAATGAGCTATATAATAATTTTTAGTGCTTTTACAGACACTTATCAATAATTTGTTATTACCCATTAAACTTTTAAACTAGTGATGTTCTAGACAAAGTCGGGTTACCATTATTGGTGGCTAATTTTCAGTAAAGGGTTTTAGCCACATTCCACTAGATGTGCTAACTACCAAAGCTCTGGAAAGTGCTTTTGTTAACGGATCCGCCAAGTTATTAATTGATTTAACATAAATAATATTAATAACCCCATCAGTTATTAATTGCTTGACATATTTATGTCTCAAGCTAATATATCTAGACTTTCCATTGTATACCTTATTGTATGCTCTAGACAAAGTAACTTCACTATCACAATATAAGGAACCAGATGGCATTGGTTGTGGCCACAACTCTATTTTCAATAACAAATTTCTAATTCATTCCGCTTCTTTACCTGCTGCCGCTAATACTATAAATTCAAATTTCATAGTTGAATGTGCTATACATGTTTGCTTCTTCGAAGCCCAAGAAATTCTTCCTTCAACAATTGTAAAAATCCACCCTGATGTAGGCTTGTTATCATTAGCACTTGTTATCCAACTTGCATCTGAATATCCTTCAAGTATTGCTAGAAACTCAGAATAAGTTAAACTCAGGCTAATAGTTCTTTTAAGATAACAAAAAAATTCTATTTATTGCCTTCCAATGAGCAGTATCTAGATGACTAGTGTATCTAGAAAATTTGCTTCCTGCAAATGCGATATCTGGCATGGTGCAGTGCATGGCATACATTAAACTTCCAATTACACTAGCATACTCAAGCTGTGCAATGGACCTACTAGAATTATTAAGCAAAGTTTCACTAGGCTTATAAGGGGTATTTGCTTCTTTCATTTGTAGATGCTTAAACTTAAGAAGTAATTTTTCTATATAATGTGACTGACACAAAGTGTAACCCCTACTATGCTTCTTTACTTTAATTCCTTAGATAGTATCTACTTCATTCAAGTCATTCATCTTAAATTTTGAATTTAGATACTCTTTAGTTTCTAATACACCTTTCATTTTTGTACCAAAAATTAGCAAGTCGTCGACATGTAAACATATAATAACACCATAATCATTGTGAATTTAGAGTATATGCATTTATCAGCATTGTTATGTCTAAATCTATATGATAAAATGATAAAATAAAACTTTTCATGCCATTGTTTTGGTGCTTGCTTCAATCCATAACGACTTTACTAATTTACAAACCTTCTTTTCATTCCCAAGGAGAACAAACCCTTTTGGTTGTTCCATGTAGACTTCTTCATCCAAATCACCATTTAAAAATGTCGTTTTCACATCCATTCGATGCACATGCAAATTATATAAAGATGCCAATGCAAACAATATTCTAATTGATATGAGCCTAGTTACTGGTACATATGTATCAAAATAGTCTATTCCCTAAACCCTTGGCAACTAGCCTGGCTTTAAATGTCTAAATAGATCCGTCTATATTGTATTTTCTTCTAAATACCCACTTACAACCTATTGCTTTTGATCATTGGGGCAAGTCTACTAAAACCCATGTTTGGTTAGATATTAATGATTCAAATTTATCATCTATAGTCTCTTTCCAAAAAACTGCATCTCTTGAAGTCATTGCTTCACTTAGGATCATCCTCAACATTCAACAATATGGGTATTTTTTTAAGAACCTTTTTTCTTTTTCCTTTGACTAAAAATACAATAGATTGAAATGAAATAAAATCAAAGCTAATTTTTTTGGGTTTAGGTCTCAGTATTGGGTGACATTTTTGGGTTTAAATCTAAATATTTGTGTTTTGGATTTGGGTCTTACCCTTGGTGTTGGTCTAACACAAACATGATCAAAGTTGGTTTGTTTGGAAAATCTTACACGTAACAAGGTAGGTGAGTGCCATTTCTTTTAATATATATGAGGTATCTCACCATATATTGATGGAAAATTAGTTTTCATGCCTACGCAGTCCGTACCACATGAGTCGACACTGTACTTTTGGCCCCCAAGTCAAACAACACACCAAAGCAGAGTTAATGGCCCAAAAAATACATTCGTAAGAGTTCAAACTCGAACTAAGAGTTCCAAAACTACACTTGCTTTCTCTTACACGAATCCCTTGGATTTAGTTGGACGAGTGCATTTAAATTAGAGTATGACAACAATGGATTGCAAAACGTGGTTACAGAGAGAAATGCTCGCACTTGTGGTTGTAGTCATGTAGGGAGAATACCTATGTGCTTGTGTCTTTCTGATTTTTCAATTTCCCATATTTTTGTACAACATGTTAGAGAGATAGTATAGAGCAGGTCGAGGGGCCAAACTATAAAACATGAGATATGTGTTGAAATATCCAATATTGACTGTATCATTAAGAAAAGAAGAGTTTAAATATTTTAACCCTACTCGAACTAACTGAGGTCTTTTGTGATAAAACCTCACACCTGACAGATTGTGCAAGTGATAATTACTAAGTTGGGAACAATATCGGTGTTGTTGGAAATGGGCCTTCAGCCCGTCTCTTTGATGATTTTATATGGTATCAAAGCCAAGGATTGGCCCGAATTGAACTGCTATATGATGGGTAGGCCTTCTTAGCTAGCACAGATGGTGAATCCCTTGGGCCCACATGTAGGGTAAGTCCCTTTGGCTGGTTGTCTCCATGTGGATCTTTCACATGTGACCTACTGATATGGCCCCACGTGATGGGGCGTGTTGAAATATCCCACATTGATCGCATCTCTAAGAAAAGAAGAGTTTAAATATCCTAACCCACTCCAACTAATATCGAGGCCTTTGAGATAAAAAACCCAACATCTGACTGATTGTGCGGGTGGTAATTAACAAGTTGAGGACAATATCGGTGTTGTGGGAAGTGGGCCTTTGGCCCGTTTCTTTGACAATTTAACATAGTATCAAAGTCAAGGAGTGGGAGCGTGTGACCCACTAATTGGATCCCACGTGAGAGGGCATGTTGAAATATCTTACATTGATCGTATCTTTAAGAAAAGAAGAGTATAAATATCATAACCCCACTCCAACTAATATTGAGGCCTTTTGTGATGAAACCCTACACTTAAGAATTGTTTTCGTAATTATCAAGTTAAGGAATATCAGTGTTATTACCCTTCTCTTTTTTCATCACTAGCACGACGTTGGCCAGCCACGCTAGATGTGCCACTTCCTCAATGCCGACGTTGCCCTTCTCCTTTTTCAATAATCGCTACTCGCTCGGGTGCAAAATGTCGCCTTTTTTAGGATCACAGGTTTGGCAGGGGGTAAGTGTAGCTTATGACAAGCTACCGTTAGATCAATATCGAGCATGTCAGAGGCTAATCATGAGAATACATCATGATTTTCCCTAAGTAAAGTCGTGAGTTCCTCCTTCTCCGTTGGACTTAGACGTGAGCCAATCTTAACTGTCTTCTCTAGCTGGTAAGGGTATTCAATGTCCTCTTAGGGTTTCCATCCTGATTCATTTGCCAGGGCATTGTCGACCTTGACGCCATCTTTTTGACCCATCTACTATGATTGCTTTTTGGTAGGTAGAATTGTCTTTTTGCACTCTAGCTTCTACTACTGGGGATAAAAACTTCTTTGCCTCCTTGAGATTTGTAAAGTGCATCAGTGAAACATGGTCTGGTTACCCTTGATCTCTCTAACTGCTTTTTTAGGGATGCAAAGTAAGATTTTCTGATACTCGATCAAGGTCACTGACTCTAATATTCACTAGCTAAGGTCAGCCCAAAATCCCGTTATTGGGAGATGGGTTGCTGACGATCATAAAGATTTACGATGAGACAATTAGAAGGTTGATAATGTCGAGCATGATTGTGCCAATGGCAGTTGAAGTAAGTTCGTTGAATCCAGTCAAGACCTTTGCTTTGCGTTTGATCGTGTTTTCCAGGCCCATCTTCTGGATGACTGATAGTTGTAGAACGTTGACTGCGTTGCCACTGTCCACCATAATTCTGGCAATGATGGAGATGGCTAGTTGAACAGATATGACCAAGCATCGTTGTGGGGAAAGTATACTCACTTAGCACCTTGCTCGGTAAAGTCGATGATTAGCCTAGGTACAACATCTACGGCTTAAACCTGGAAGACTAATTTCATCTGCCGGATCTTCTTCTTCTTGGAACTATTGGTGGTTCCCAGATGCTCAGATTCAATAAAGATACCGTTGAGTCAGATTGTCTTGGCTTGGGGTTTGACATCGGCGTTCGCATTTCGCCTCGGCCGCGCAACTGGCTTATTGATATGCTTCTCACATTTGCGTTTCTTCACTAACTTCTCAAAGTACCTCGTCCATGTGATGCAGTCATTAGTTACATGCCCTGGACCTCTGCGGAATACACAGTACTTCATTTGATCCAGCATGAGTTATCTCCTAGGTTGCAGCATTTTGAACCATGGTTTATCTTTGAGGTCATGATAGATCTGGTTGATCAAGACTAAGAACTGGGTGTACATCTTAGGCACTGAGCCTCATTTTGCTAATGAGCGGTCCTCGTATCTGCTTTCTGGCTTGTTTTTGTCATTGAGCAGTTTATCACTTGCATTCTTTTGAGCTGGCTTCGTGTCTTTGCGTGGCTGCTCAAGCAACTTCTAAGAGCACTTGGCCTCATCCTCAAGGGAGTGTTTTTTCTACCAAAGCACAAGAATTTGCCAGGGTCAAGTTCTCGCCTATGATCAACTCTTAGAAGAAGGGATGATTTGCTAGAAGCTGTTTTCTAAAGGTTAGGCTTGCAATGCTGTCATTGTATCTGAAAATCTTTGCCTTTTCCACCTTGAACCTCTTGGCATATTTGTGGATTAACTTCTTTGAGTCTTTCTTCATGTTGAAGAGGTGGTCAAACTTCTTCTCAATAAATCAATATGATGGATATTCCTAAGTGAAAACTAAGAAAAGTTCGTTGAAGTTCCGATTTTAGTGTGGCGGTAGGGTATGGAATCAATCTTGTGCTTCTCCTTAGAGTGTCATGGCAAAACTTTTGTACATAAGAGTGTCGTTGTTGCTGTAGAGGGTCATTGTGCTTTAGTAATGCATCAGGTGCCAATCCAGATCTTCATCTTCCTTGAATAAGTGAAATATGGCGGGATAAACTTCCATGGTGGCTCCATTTACTCGATGTTGTCTGTGAATAATGACCTACTCATGTTGGCCACTTCTCTTCGAAGGGTATTTTCGGCAGTTTCAATGCGCAAAAATTTGCACAGCTGCTATGCTACGAGTCTTTGTACTTTCTCTTGGATTTGCCTTTGGTGGGGGCAGTGGAGCCTCCGGTATTGACCTGCTAGTCTATGTTGCTCTTTTTCATGTCATGCTAGTTTGTGATGCGGTCGTAGTGCTCGTGGTTCATTTCTGGCTGGTGAGCAGGGGCAGGGGCTGCCAGTCGAACTTAAGTTAGACTACTCTCGTGCCTTCCTCAATACGTCATGTGGTTGCCTACTCTGGTGCCTCGCAGGAGAATCTCTTTGTAAACCTAGCTTCATGTAGAAGCAACACTTGGAATGTCCATCCTGCTCGTCGAAGTGTGGACCCAACCTTGAATACACACTGACTCATGAGTCGAATCTAGAATAGATGATTCTTTGCGCATTAAAGCAAGAAAATGCATTTTTCCCAATAGCCCAAATGAGAATGCACACTACCTGAACATACGGTTCATGGCGGGTTGAGCGGCTGTTTGCCTGGACATCGCTGGAATGAGTCATAATCATCTACCCTTGTCTTGCTTTAAGATACCTCATCTAAGACGCTCTGTGTCTCGATGCGCTTTGGGTGTTGGTTCATCAAGGTAGTCTGCTGCGTGAGGGTGATGGTTAAATCGACGACATGCCGAGATAAGTGATGTTCACCATTTGGGTTCTGGATAATGGGCATCCCCATGTGTGGTAGAAGTGTAGTGGACTACAGGTATGAAAAGTAAACCCAAAGTAGGCATTCCTGTAGAAAAGTGGGGTGAAAATATCATTGGATCGATCGCCAGGTCGGTGGCTAGAATTGGGATCACTTGAAGTGGTCTCAGATTTGACGGGTCAACGGGGTGGGTCATGGACGGGGCAACCCAACTAGGTGGTTAGAGTACGTGCGAGGGCGCACTAGGCTTCCATGTGTGGCAGCTGGCTTTGGGCCTACAATGTGCCCTGGGTCGACGCTGGCTCCTTACGAGCTTGGGCTTTGCTGGGCTCCCGTGGGTCTAGGTTTGCTACTGTAATGGGCTGGGCCTCTTACCCTAGCCTTGTAGTGGTAGCTGCCAAGCTTTGGGCTTTCTGCCTATAGGCCTCCTACCAGGATATTAAGGATTGGGGCGTTGTAAGGGCATCGATGCAAGTACCTAGGTCATGGCCTGGCGGCTTTGTCGTGGTTGATTAGTTGCAGTGAAGGTGGTGGCGTGGCTATATGGCGATGAGGCTCCTTCCGCCATCGCGTTGAGCCTTAATGATCACTGTCGTGGGCCTATGTCCTCGCCTTTACCCTCTAGTCCAAATTCTTTTACATACAATACAAGGTTCTATTCGTTGTGGTTTCTGAATTTCATACCATCGTATCTTTTCTCCAGGGATTGATTAAGAAACTGTTCTAGGAAAAATTAATTGATACGACATGTGAGAAATTCAATGTAATACAAATTTGAGAAACCAAATGCAAGAGTTTTCTTTGAGTATTTGAATCAACTCTCAATGAAAGCACTAATTTGTTGATGCAAATTTTTGCCATCTCTTGCTTTGATGAAAATGCACTTGCAAAACAATCAATAACTTTGATCAAAGACCTAAGCCTCACGCGCCCACGAGGTTGGGGGGGGGGGCGGTGTTAGGCCAATGGATCTCTGATGCCAAAGTTAGTTTCTTTGAATAGAGTAAGTGTTTGGGGGTTTTAGAGGTAGCAAAAGCATACCAAAATTCGGTAGAATTAGAGAGATATATACGGGGAGAAGGACAACCATAATGTTAGAGTTTTACCTTACACATGCCGGCATCATATTGGCCAAGGTGTATGGAAAGAATTTTCTCAAGATATTAAATAGAAAATAATATCTTGAGATGAGAAAATAAATATCCTTAATTGATTTAAATAGGGATTACTTACTTGAATAGAGTCAATGGGAATGTATTAAAGATAGGATTTGGGTACTAATTTAACCTAGATGTGTAAATAGGTTCGAACTTATAACTAATTCAAATCATGATTTATATTATCCAGTTATGCAAACGAAATCCTACACAAATATTCAGCATAAATATAAAGAGTGCGCACAAGATGCAGGATTTAACGAGGCAAAACCCACAATTAGGAAAATCCTCGGGCTACCAAGCCAGGAAGCACTAAGAAAGAAAGAATACATAAAGACTTGCAAGAACTCATCAACTAGATACCCATACTAGCTGGTAGCTTGGTCTTCGAGCTTTGCTACTTGATCTTTCTTCATCCTTTGAGTTGAAGTGGCATGACACTAACATGGTTGTCAATGACCTTTCCCTCAAACTTTACAAGACACTAACTCGATCATGCAGAATGTATATATTATGAAGTGTTTGTTGAAAAACAATCAATTACAAAGATCACAAGGGACATTTTCATAATTGACATTCAATAAAAAAAAAAAATCAAATAAAAACAACATGAAAAATAATATTTTCTCTTAAAAACACATGTTGTTGAAAACACTAGATAGCAGTATTATAAAAATTATTTTTCTTGCTCAAAACACAAAGCTGCTACCTTTTGATTCTTTTGTCAAAAAAAAAAAAAAAAAAACCAACATTTATGCAGACTTTCTCCAAAGACTTGACATCTCATATATAGATCAAAATCACCGCACCGATTAAAACAAGATAAGAACGGCAAACCATTGCAACATCTAGATAAATAATCAGTTTATTTTGAAAGCATGCAATCAGATATATCCCACCAACAAAAGATGTGCTTTGATAATAAATGTAGAAAGGATAACGCATCTTAAAGAGACAAAACACATTATGGGTAAGTGTCCTATCTCAAATAGGATAACATGAGATATTTGATGAATGTAGTAGGATGTGTGCGTGCAAACGTACCTGAATAAGTATCTCATTTACATAACATTCTTGCGATTGAAAGTGTGAGAGACATCCTTGGACTTAAACATTTACAATTGAAAATATGTAACAAATCTAAGCTATTACAGACTCAGACATTTTGTCAAGAATTGCCAATTTTGCACTAACAATCTCCCCCTTTGACATTTCCTAAACAAAACCCTTAATCACTATATTTCATAAAAAAATATTAAAGATCATGCGCTAAAGTCTGAAACCTGCACACATTAAACAAAATACCGGTGACTAGATGTTGCAATAAAAATAGGCTTTATTAAACAAATAAAGATAATCAATCAAACATCTTTTATTGTCCAAATAAGAGACTGAAAGAAACTCTCACTAAACTAAAATACTCTCCTAGCTAAAGTCTTTCCAGCTAGCTACAATCTCTTCCCATTTTTGTCTCAGGGAAAGCCAAAAAAGAAATAGAATCAATCATGCTTGATCATCGAGTCTTCATTGGTATTCCACTCGAGATCCTCCTCTAGATCCTCTTCGAGATCCTCATTCAGATCCTCTTCTGGATCATCCTCTGGAGTAGTAGTTGGCAATGGTGTTTATTCAGAATTGGTGAACAAGGAATACGGGAAGGGGGTGTAACACAATCTGTACTAAATCCAGAATATTCATCAGAGGATAAATGATGAATAAGTGGAGCGAGCATGTTGTTGGGTATGCAGTGGATACATTGCTCCAATTGAGAAACCCGATGGCTGAGATCATTGGTAGAAATCTTAATGACTTGTTCTAATAGAGAAAATCTCTTGCTCAGATCAAGAATATGTTGGAAGACCTCTTTTGGAAAACCAACAGCAGGAAAAGTTGAATGAGCAGATGAGGAAGAAAACAATTGACGTGTCACAGAACGTGTATGGAGAGAAGAGAATGAAGGAGTAATAACAGGAGTCATGCCTTTCAGAGCATGAGGATATGCAAACTTGGGTGAGGAAACCATGATAAAAAGTTGTTGTGTACAACGTGCAATGGACAATGAAAAACACGACAATAAATAAGAAAAAAAAAAAAAAAAGAGTCCAATCTCAATGTAACTAAAATAACAAACATATAATAATAATAATAATAATAATAATAATAATAATAATAATAATAATAATAATAATAAAAGAAATAAAACAAACATCATTATCTAGAATTGAAAAAGATATAGCAAAGATAAGGATCATGAGAAGAAAGAGCGAATAACGATTTTTTTTTTTATATATGTTTTACAGAATACAGGATATAATGTCCACACATCGACAAATTGCCCTCAAGAGATGAAGTAGGTACTTACAAAGGGTTGTAACAAGGCTTAGGAGCTGGTTTAAGGTAATGGAGAATAAGGAGGACATAAGTCTGAGAAGTCATAGAGTCCTTTAGAAATAAAACTGGAGAGAGTTTGAGACATAAAGAACAACTTGAGCAATAGAGTGCTTTGCACATGACAGTTGGATTTTGTCATTTGCTCACTTAATCATACCTCGAGAAGCTGAAAAGTCAAAAACAAAAGGATGTCTTTTTAACTCTGTTATATCTTCCAACTTCCGTTATACTGCCGTTTTCCACCACTATTCCACTAATTAATCATGCATTTTCCTTCCACACAATTTTCGTCAGGTGTGATTAATTAGTGGAATAGTGGCGAAAAACGGTAGTATAACGGAAGTCGAAAGATATAACAAAGTTAAAAGGACATCCTTTTGTTTTTGACTTTTCAGCTTCTCCAGGTATGATTAAGTGAGCAAATAACAAAATCCAACTATCAAAATTTAATGGGTTGGGAACACCACCTGCCTTGCTGAGTTGTATGTTCCTGTCACTTCCAAAGATTTCTTGTGCATGGGTGGGCTTGCTCTAAGACAATTACTATTTAGAGTGAATAGTAACGGTCTTAACTTCCCATACGTCTTGCCATGACATAATTGATGGACTTGCTTAGTCTAAATATATCATTGTATATAAAAAAAAAAAAAAAGATATAAATGATGAAATTTTTAGGAAAAAGACTTAATAACAATAATACCCCCCCCCTATATTTATGTTATAACTTCTATTTTATTAAGAACATAGGATTGACTTAAATAAAAATAATAATAGCAACAGAGGATGATACCAAACCCTGCTTAAGCTCAAAATAAGCATAAGCTTTTTTTTGGTTGAAATATAAGCATCAACTTACAACTCAACGAAAAATTTATAAATATTGCCATGAAGCACTCAGCAAAAAAATGCCTTGGAAGCATTTAGAAACTGAAGAACTAGATTAAGGAGAAGGCACGGATACTCTTGAAAATATTACTATTGATTACCAAGTGGTGGCGGTGCCTCATGTGAAGGATCGATTACATCACGACACCGTAAAGCTGCGCACACTTTAATGTCGGGAATAATGAACTTGCTTGGTTACATTTTTGCATTTAATTTTTTCCAACTCTTTAATATATTTAAATGTGAGATTATTAATTTGGAGTATAGAGATTCTATTGCAGTTAAAAGTAAATAATTTGTAGACCTTGTTAATCTCATTCGATATAATGTAATTAAGAATTCATTACATAGAAATAAAAAAATAAAAAAAAGCATATTAACCCTTCAGTTTGGTTGGTAAATGCACGAAATGAAAAGTACGCCATTTCTCAAGGACATTTTTTCCTTTTTTTTTTTTTTAAATCGTAATCAATAGGTAACGGAAAATTTGAATTTGATACTTCTTACAACAATAAAAATAAAAAAAAAAAGGTATGATATGCACACACTTATTTTTACTTTTCACACATCTCTTTTAATTTTCAGTTGTTGAATCGAATGAATCGATGAAGATCAATAACAAAAAATTAACAATAATGTGTGACAGGTGAAAAATGGATGTACGAATAACACTATCCTAAAAAAAAAAAGATACCACTAATCGACTAATAGATACTTGGCACATAAAGATATAAATTAAGAAGTTTTAGGGAAAGAGACTTAATTGTAACAATAATATGCCTCTTTTCTGAGGAAAATTTGTATGGTGAGGGTAGGGAGGGACGGCAAGAGAGAGCTTAGTGTTGTGAATTATACACTCTCTCTTGTGGCCTTATGGCTTTATTTATCCTAATCAGGTAGGCTTTACTTGTCACACAAGTTATAAAGGGATTATATACTCCAAAATCTATTGGAATCTACTTCTGTATATTTATTCAATCACATTCCTTAAGGGAATTGTTATTAGCACTCCAAAAATATCATTCTACACTCCAAACTTTCTATATTAGGAAAAAAAATACACTTGTGAGGAGTGTAGAATGAGATTTTTGGAGTGCCAAATATACTTCCCTTACTAAATAGTATAAACTAGAACTTTTGATATATGTTGTATTGTTGTAACTTGTATTTCAATAACAATAAAGATTAGTTACTCCTTCACCCCATTAGTGTCGATAATATCATTTATTAAAAAAAAATAATAAAGATCGGTAAATAATTTTAGTCCCCTGACTGTATGTCCATGTCAACATATATTTAATCACCTCGTATATTAATCATAGTTTGATGTTTTTTTTCTTCCTAATTTGGTGTTTTAGTTAAATTTAGTTCTAATTTTTATGGGAAGTGTTATTGGGACTCCAAAAATCTCATTCTACACTCCTTCCGAGTGTATTTTTCTTTCATAATATAGAAAGTTTGGAGTGTAGAATGAGATTTTTTGAATTCTAATAACAATTCCCATTTTTATTTCGCTCGTCATAATATTTTTTGTTGTAGACATTTAGCTAAACTTTTATGGAATATATTTCGATACACTTTGTGTTCTTTGTGTAGGTACATTAATTTCTGTAATATATTTTTGTATATTTATTTCAGTATAGAGATTTAGATACGTTAATTTAATATAATACATTTTTGTACATACATTTGGGTGCATATATTCAAGTACTGTGGAGCCAAAAATAATTTAAAAACCCTCAAGTTGACACGTGGACTTTCATATTCTTGATTGATAGGCACTATTCTAAAAATTCTCACCTAGCGCCGCCTAGGCACTAGGTGGCAGGCCACCACTCCTATTACTTAAGTCTGCTAGTCTGCCAAGGCCTTCGCCTAAACGCTAGGCCACAGCCAGCCGCCCGACTAGCACCTAACGTCTTTTAGAACCTTGTTGACAGTAATGCTGCATTAAATTGACAATGACCCACATCTGTTCCACATGCAATTTAACTACCAAGAAGCTTGGAGCTACTGACTACGATATCTCCAAGCTCTCCTACCCATGGCAGGGAAATAAGGCAGAGGAATAAAGGTAGAATAAATAACTAATTCATACCTTTAAGCTTTTCTAATTGAAGACGTAATTTATTCAAGGAAGTACAATAACATCCAACCAAGAATTCTCCAAGATAATTCTTAGGATATTATTAATTAAGTTTAACAATATCTTCAAAGATTAGCATCCTTACTGCCATTGCACAAATACAACTTTATCCATCGAAGGACACAACTTGGCTAACTGGACATTAACACGTAGCCTGGGATTCTCAACCTATGTGGTCGGCCATGCTCCCTATAAATACCTCAATATACACACTTCTCAAGTAAGTTGAAGTTGTTTCTACGAAATTCAACTCTAAAATCTTTGTTTTTTTTTTTTTTCGATGAAACAAACTTTAACATTGGAGGTTCATTGGCCAAACAGCCTTTCATTGGGCGTGTGGTTTTGGCTGTAACCAAAGGTGTTTAATTTGTTTTGTAGGTACAATTTCGTCAAATCCGAAGGCGGCGAAATTTTACTATCACAATTTGGTACATTTATTGAAAGCTAGATTTAATTCTCAAAGCAGCTTTAATTTCTTTTTTGAATTTCTACTATTTGGAACATTTCTTATTTCAACAAATTTCCACTTTTTTAATCCCTTGATTCGCGTGCATTAGACAAAGGAAAACATGGTTAGAAATTCTGAAACAATAATGAACGACATTCCTTACGTGCATAGATTTGGACTGGAGAACTAAAACCATGGTGTGGCCTCGACCCTTCACGTCGTTCCTCGCAACTTAGCATGGAGGCTGGATAGCCTCCACCACTAGCAGCGTCACCAATTGTAGTGTAGAACTAGCAAGCCACGCAAGCCTTAGGCATGCAAGCCCAAAGTTTGAAGTGAAGATCTCCAAACCAAGCCTTCCGAACCCAAGTAATGAAAGCCAAACTGGTTATAACATCCAATTCATCAACCTCCATGAGTTGAATAACACCCAAGCCCGTTTCCTGCACTCACGGCCAAGTTAGCACCTTCAAACTAATCTCAAAATTTGTTCGGTATGCCTAGCTGCTTGACCCTGAGACCAACGATTGTACCGGGGTTTTTTGGCCCAGTTTTCCAACAAATTTGACTTTGCCAGGCCGAAATTTTGTGGTCGTTGACACTTCTACCAATCATGCAGATGCCTATCAACCTAGGTACTCCACTCCAAATAGCGATCAAAATCTATTCTAATAGGAGTGATGTTGTAGACTTTGATTTGGTCAGATAGAGGAATACTAAATTTTGTTTTTTATAAACTACGAAATTGGATTTTTCTTTCCGTCGTGAGAGCACTTCTCATCTCCGTGAGAGTCCCTCCACCGTGAGGTAGTTCGTTTTCCTGGTAGACCCAGTGCATAATTAATCTCTAGTAAACCCAATGCTAAGATACTGGTTTCTCCCAACCAACCCTCTGACAACACGAGTTCAAATCCCCTATCTTTTTCTTTCAACTTGAACCTCATAGTCGAATTTACTATCCATCAACCAACCCCAAATCCTTCATTATCTTAGATTCCTCTTCCATCCCTTATGCCCTTTACCTTTTGTTGCCTGATCCACATCTTTCCTTTTCCTGTCACATCATCCTATATTTTAGATCTTATCTGGGTTAGAGGGGTCCCATTTGCTGAGATGGCGGAAAGGAGTATGAGGAAAAACACACCCATCAACGATAAATGCAAAGGAAACAATAAGGCAAAAGGTAAATCAAAAAAGCTAGGTGATGGGAGTAGCCATAAATTGCCCCAACCGAACTGGGATACAGAAATGAGAAAGGTATACCTCCAGCTATCCATGAAATCAAATGCAAAGGCCAACTACCTAGCATACATTAAATCCGGTATTAATGGCAATGTACGTTTCAGACTAGGATTCAATAGATGTATACAAACCCCTGTTATTATGATGGTGGTCCTTATATACCTACAATTGGAGTCAAATAGCTTTGTGGTGTGAAAGAGAAAAGAGGAAAAACAAAGAGAAAACTTGGGAAAAGCCTCAACTAGTCTACATTTCGTACACCTCTATTCAAACAGCCTATGAAACAATTCTTACCTAGAAAGACATGGCAGGAACAGATATTGAGGAGTTAGTGGTCCATTTAGATAGGAACATGGATCTATCCACCATGAAGTAGGGAGTTAAGTTAATGGGTACATCTTTGGTTGACAAAACTCTCAATAAATGGGGAGTTAGAAACATTCTTAGATCTTCTTGGAAGGAAATGGGTGAGGTAGAAGCTAAGTGGATCAAGGACAATACTTTTATTATCACTGTCCAAGATGAGAATATTGCAGCCAAAATCCTAAACCAGGTGTCGTGGACAGTCATGAAACATAATTTTTCTGTCAAACGATGGCTATATAAGTTAGCACTGGAGGAAGTTAATATGGAAGTTTTTTTGTTTTGGATACAAATCAGGGGTGTTCCACCATACCTTAACTTAGAAGAAAATGTGAGGTGACTGGTGTAAAAAATCAGAGAGTTTGAAGAATTCGAAGACCCGACAAAGGCAAAAGGATTCTTGATAGTGAGGGTGGTTGTTAATACCTCGAACCCCCTAACCACATGGTGTTGGCATTCGAGAGACAACAACAATGAACCTTGGGTTGAGTTTCAATACGAGAAATTATGGGATTTTTGTTATTGTTGTGGTAGAATTAGACATTCCAATACGGAGTGTTCGTTTGAACCCATAAATGGTGGTATGGCTAGGTACAAGGAATGGACAAAAGATGCGCCAGTTCGAGATTTTATCGAATCTCCAAGATCGTTGGCTATTATGAGGGAACGAAGAATGGTGGGTGTGATAAGAATGGGATCCAGGCCTGTTAATCAAAGATGTAGGGAGGACATCATAGGGGATGCTAGTTAAGAAAGTGCTGAACCAACGGATGGCTCCAACCATGAGGCATTGCAAAAGGACAAAGGAAAAGGCTTAAAGAGGTGGCATAGAATACAAAGGATGAGCGGTGAGCCAAACCTCAACTTGGCTTAATGGATAGTAGGGGGATGTGGGCCTCTAGTAAACAGTCGACTTATTGTGGGCCTTAAGCCTATGGAGATACACAGTGGGAGAGGACGAAATCCGATGGTCACGGTTGAGGAAAGTCAGGAAGAGAGCTACACTCAGAGCGAATGAGCAGTAGTCACGCCTCAAACCAATACACATATTTCCCAAATCAAGCGGAGGTAAAAGCCTAGCATGGAAAGTACCGTGAGTGGGAATGCTGGTTATCCACAGGTGGTGGTATGTGGCAGTAATTCTAAGCGGGAGTTGGAAGAGAAAAACAAAGAGATGATACACTCCATACAGAGAAAATAAAAACAAAGGAATAATGCGGAAGAGTTAGAGAGAGAAAAACTGATGGCTGCTAAAAGACTGAGGATAATGACCAGAAGGGAAAGATGCTTGATGATGGAGAGGGTGATTTATGCAGAGGAAGAGTTACAGGAGGTCTCGATAGAGTATCAGGATATGTGGGAGTACATGGAGGAAATATCTGTGGGTGAAAGAAATGCAATGCTAGCAAAGAAAATGGGTAAGAGTACCAGAGGTGAAGGAAATTCTTCCAGATGTGTAGCGGCTAGCCTTCAACAACCACATAATCACCATGATACACCTTTTTTTAAACTGTCATGGTATTGGGTCAGACAAGGTAGTTCGTGCCCTACATGAGCAAATCAGGAAGCACAGAATCTCTATGATCTTTCTTTCAGAAACAAAAATGAAAGATCATAGAATATGAGGAGTCAAGCGAGGATGGGTTATGCAAATGGATTCAGTGTCGCACCTGTAGGGAGAGCGGGGGATTTAATTCTATGGTGGGACAACTCAATGCAAGTGGAAATCATGGAGGCCTCTAAACACTTCATTGATGCTAAATATAGTTCGGTGGATTCGCAGTGTGTGTTCGATTTTACGGGAGTCTATGGTACTTCTTATAAGGCTGAAAAGTCAGAATTATGGAAGGGAATGACTCAGAAGTTCAGCCTGGATAATATTCCACAGATATGTGGTAGAGACTTTAATGAATTTCTGTGGGACCACGAGAAATTAGGCGGTGTAGAAGTTAGATATAACCGGCCAAGATACCTGGATGACTTCATGTGCAAGCTGGAAATATATGGATTTGGAGTTCAATGGCCCCAACTATACGTGGAAAGGGACGAGGAATGAACAATTGTTGGAGGCTCAGCTTGATAAGGCATTTGTTAATGAGAGCTGGCAGATGCTATGGCCTAACATGATGGTCACCCATGACACGGTATTAGGGTCTGACCACTATTAGTCCTATGGGGAACCGAATGTGGGGAAGATGACAAAACTTTTTCAGTTTGAGGCATTTTGGGCAAAAGAAGCTAGTTGTAGAGAAATAATGAACCAAGCTTGGGCAACCTCCCAGGAAGGCAATACCATAGACCAATGGACCTTGAAAATTAATGATTGTCGTACCAAATTAATGAAATGGAGCAGAGATAAGTTCAAATAACGAGATTGGCAAATTCAAGAAATGATGAGCAAATTGGGGAGTCTTCAACATAACTGGAGAGGTAATTCTCAAAAAATTAAAGATCTATTGAAAAAAAGTGGACCATTTGTGGAGGCAAAAGGAAAGCTTTTGGCAAAAAAGATTAAGGGTTAAGCAGCTAAAGGATGGGGATGCAAATACCAAGTTCTTCCATCAATCGACTTTGCAAAGGAAACTGAAGAACAAAGTGGTTTAGCTAAAAAATAGCATTGGGGAATGGGTGGAAAACCTAAGGCAGGTTTGGCAACTGATAGATGAACATTTTGTTGATCTCTTCACGTCGACGAGGTAGCAAGATTGGGGTGACATTCTGGATTGTGTAACTCAAAAGTCTTTGAGGAAATGAATGCAACTCTCACTACTCGATTTTTGTGGAAGAGATTAAAGTGGGAACAACACAAATGGGAGGCCTAAAAGCTCCGGGTCCGGATGGATTCCAAGGGATTTTATACCATTCTTACTAGGACATCATTGCAAGGATGTGAATGAGTTAGTCAGAGATCTGATGAATGAGACACAAAATCCAAATTGGATAAATACGACTCACGTTGTATTGATTCCAAAAGTGCAAAATCCAGAATCTATTTCACAGTTTCGCCCAATTAGTTTATGCATCTACTCATACCAGGTGCTCTCAAAGGTGATGACTAACCGACTTAAAATGCTCTTGCCAGACTTGATCTCCCTAACCCAAAATGTTTTCGTGGCAGGAAGACAAATACAAGATATTATCAGCATCGCACACGACTGTTCCATTTCCTCAAACTTAGAAAAGCAAAAAACAAATTAGAGTTGGAATTAAACTGGATATGCACAAGGCGTATAATAGGATGGAGTAGGACTTCCTATTGGTGGTGATGGAAAAGGTGGGGTTTGATTTCCGATGAAGAAGCCTGATAATAGGATGTATATCATCAGTGAACTTTGCCATTCTTCTTAATAGACAACCCGGCTCAAAATTTGCTCCCTCGCGAGGACTTCATCAGGGAGATTCTTTATAGCCATATCTATTCATCTTGGTTAGTGAAGTTTTCACTATTCTGATTCAACATACCAATGATCAGAAATGGATTGAAGGTGTAGAGATGAACACAACAGGTCCAATCATATCCCACATTTTCTTTGCGGATGATACTCTGATCTTCCTGAAGGCGGAAAAGGAAAATTGTAGACACTTAATTCAGTTAATTGATGACTATTGTGCGGCATTGGGACAACAAGTTAACAAACTAAAGTCAAGTGTTTTCTTCGGGGGCAACATTCCATTGGCTTTAATGTAGGAACTGACCGGTATTCTTGGAATAGGTAAGGTTGGGGACTCAGGTCTCTACCTTAGAGTCCTAGCTATATGGGGAAGATCGGGCTATCGAACACGGGGTCAGAAGTGAATTACGAGTCGGACCAATTTGCGAATCGAGTAGAGCTCCCTTTGCATGCAATGATGTGGTGGTGAACCTCTCATTCGAATTCAGTGCTCTCTGAACCGTGCGGGAAGGTTTCCCATCACACGGCTCACTAACTTGATCTTCTGCAGGTTGGCCTATGTTAAAGAAGACTTTTGGGGAAAATTCAAAGGTGGAAGCAATCCATTCTATCATAAGCGGGGCAAGAGGTTATGATAAAGGCGGTCGCATAAGCAATCCCGACATACCCAATGAACCTTTTCAAATTCCCTATGTCATTATGCAATGAATTAGATCCAATGACTTCAAAATTTTGGTGGGGGCAAAAAAGTGGTGAGAACTGAATCCATTGGGTATCAAAGGAGAAATTGTGTCGATCAAAAGTTGAGAGAGGATTAGGGTTCAGGAGCTTTGAGAAGTTTAATGATGCTCTTTTGGCAAAGCAATGTTGGAGATTGATAATGGATCCAAATTCCTTGTGGGCGATGGTGCTGAAAGCTCGATACTTCCCTAGTTGTTCTTTTCTCGAAGCAAAGATGGGCAGGAGATCTTCTTGGGTTTGGTCTAGCCTATTGGTTGGAAGAGATATCTTGCTTAGGGATCTCACTAGCAAATTATGAAAGGTAAAAAGGTTCGAGTTTGGAATTATAGATGGCTCTCGGTAGACCAGCACATTTGGGCACTGTGCAAGTTACTCGGAATTTGAAGGTGGAATCCTTGATTTACCCGGATACTAGGGAATGGGATATCGAATTCTTGAAACCATATATGTTACAAGGGGACTTTGAGGCGATCTTGGGGACTTCCATTGGTGACCCGATGCTTCAGGATAGATTGGTGTGGCCTTTCAAGAAAAAAAATGACTTATACGGTCAAATCGGGTTACCATTGGGCTATTGCTAGGAATCGATCCCAAAAGAATTTGAGTTCTTCTAAATCGGCCACCATTCCAATCTCTCTATGGAAATTGGCGTGGAGCATGGAGGCTACACCAAAAATTAAGTGTTTCATGTGGAAAACTCTTCATGCGACTATTGCCACCATGGCGAATTTATTTAAAAAATGATCATCTCCATCTCCTCTATGTGCCATTTGCAACATAATGAGGAGTCGATCGAACACCTTTTCCTGCTATGCCCGTGGGTGGAAGTGGTGTGGTTCGGGAAAGCCTTGAATATTAGGATCAATCGAAAAAGAGTCACTTTATGGGCAAACTGGTTGACTGATACCTTGACATCGGCCAATGGGTCGAAGAATGAACAGAGCAAGTTGGTGTCTTATATTGCTTTTACATGTTGACAAATTGGAAAGCAAGATGCAACTTTTTGTTCAACCAACAACCAATCAATCCAAGGCAGATATTAGCAGCAATTTCCATCTCGGTTGGAGCTTTCACGAAAGTTACCCAATTGCCAGGCACTCACCCAACACCCATTACATGAACTATGGAGATTACTGCCAGTTGGACGCCAACTAACCCGGTGTTTATAAATATCAATATGGATGTGAGTTGGGAGGCGAGTTCGAGTTCGGGTTTTGTAAGGGTGGTTGCTCGGGATAAAGAAGGAAATTTTTGGGTGCCTATAGATATGGCGAAGACGCTGGCTATCAAGCATGGTTACGAATGGGTCACCAAATAGGTTAGAATTTAATTATTATTGAGTTTGATTCCTATGAAGCAATCTCATGCCTCGGGACTCACCATCAAAGGGTAGTTAGGAAGATTTCCCTGTAGTACTGAAGTGTATCAGATTAGGGGAGTCTTTCCAAGACTGTCGCTGGTCTTGGATTCCAATATTGGCCAACAAGGCTGCGAACCTTTTGGCGTCTCAACGATGTAGGGAAATGTGCAACTTTATTGGTGTTGACAGACCTCCATCTTCCCTAGTTCATGTTCTTTGTAATGATGGTCTCCCTTGCCCCCACTAGGTTCTTTGCTGATAGTGTAAAGAGTGACACTTTAGCATTAGATACGGCGTCGTGATCCATGTATCTCCTTGCATTACTTGATTGTGTTGTCGTGTCCAGCTATTTGCCTCTGTGTAGGTCTCCTTGTAAAACTTTGGCATCTTTGCCCGGATTAATGTTATCCAGTTTACCAAAAATTTTTAAAAAAAAAAAAAATCTATTATAGCAAGTCATAAACTTCCAAGCGCACTTGCGCAACAAACCAATTTAGTGAGTTAACTTCTCGAGCACATCGAAATGCAGTATGCTTCTGGCAAGGTATCTTGAAGTAGGACATGAGCTAATAATGATATCTCTTTCCAAAGTTGTCCCTGCAAGCAACCACTTGATCAGCCTTGAACCAAGCATTTAGACAACTTGCATGTGAAAACCCGTATTTCTGAACGTCTATCATTGCAGGGCAATTTGAAAAGGGGTATATCTTTCTTGTAGTGCCTTCCATTCCTCTATATTTATTTTGTTTCATATAGTATTTCCAATGTATATTTTTTAAAGGAGAAATTAGGTTCTTATCCTTCCTTTTGCTATTCCATTGATTAAAATCCTATTCCTTTTCAATTTTTTATCAAGGTTCTTAGGTATTAATAACATCATTAATTATTTCGATAATAAAATAATTTTTTTTATTTCTAAATATATTCATTTAATGTTAAAAATGTTACAATTAGTATATTTATATTTATGACTAAATTTTTTATCATATATTTTTAGTTTTAGTTTGCACCCATTTTTAATTTATATTTCTTTTTTAATTTGTACCAATTTTCTTTTCAATTTTAATTTGTACCCACATATTAAATTCCTTTTGTGCCCATATTTTTTAAAGTTTATTTGTATTTGTACCCATATAATTTTTTTTTAGCTAAATGTACCCATACTAATTATGTGTACCCATTCATGTAAAACTTTTTAATCTTAAAATGTACTCATTCTTAAATATACAAATTTGTTATATGTAAAATGTACCCTTTTTTTTATATCAAATCTATTCAATTTTTTTTAATCCGTTTTTAAACTTATATGGGTACATTTTTTTTCCTTGATTTTAAAATGTATTCATATCAAGTTTAATCGAAGAAATTTACTAATATCATTAAGCCTAGTGTGTGTGTGTGTGTGTGTGTATATATATATATATTTTTTTTTTTTGTGATTTTGAAGAATGTACCCATGTTTTCATACAATATTTTTTTTGGTTAATTTTGATGAATGTACCCATGTTTATATATACACACGCACGCACACAATAATATATTTATATTTTAATATTTTTAATCCCACAAATTATGGTTTTTTTTATTTAAATTCTCATTTATATAAACAACTAAAATTTCTAATTTTTAATTTAAAAAATATAATAACGTACATAGAAATAAATTATCACATTGATTTCAGGCACCTCGATTAAAAATTAAAAACCAACAAAATTTCAATAAAAAAATATTCATAATTAAGGACCACATCCAAAGTCTCTATTTTTTAAATTGCATGCAGTCATTCTAGTGAGACCACACGGCCCAATATTTTATCTTACCATTGTTGTCAACTTTAGAGTAGTTGATATATGCATACATATCCTATCTTGGTGGCTTTCATATTAGGAGGACACAAGTGCAACAGATATCTTTGGCAAGTTAGAGCCGACACCATTCAATTATTCATTCCAATCTTATTTGCATAGTCATTACACTGGAGCTTGAGGTTGCTCCATGTTTGTACCATTCATCCTCTTTGAGTGACATCTATTATCCACTTGGCAGCCAACACTACTCCCCTAACAATTGTCAATCATCCAATGATACTGGACACCTCCAGCTATACTTGCCGACTCCTGTCTTATATACATACCTTCTGCCACTTCATTTCATTTACATTTCCTCAATCCTTTCCCTTCTTTTATTTCGTTGGATGTAACAAGCATGCAATAGTTTTATATGTGTGTACATTTTACATATATATATACATATATATATATATATATATAGAAAAAACCTTTAAGAGAAGAGATTCTGTTTTTTTTTTTTTAAATAAGATTAGTTATAGGGTCTACACTACATCGAACTTTAATGATTCAAGCCATCTATTTTTCAAGTTGCACCTCATAGATCATCCTTGCAAAATATTAGCTAAATCAGAAAGATTTAAAATATGGGTTCAAAAAAATTAACAAATACTTTGTTATATAAGAAACAATGAAATTTTATCTTGATAATTAAATAGGCAAACAATTTCGGATTGAATTGAATCTTACAAGGATGATCTATGAATCGAAACTTACAAAATAGACTGTTTGGATCGTTGAAATTCAATGTGGGGTGGGCCCCACCTCTAATCCCCATTCTTTTGAAAAAAAATGAGGATGCCTATGCATAAATAGCCTAATATATATATATATATATATATATATATATATATATATATATATTCTGTGTGTGTGTGTGTGTGCGTGTGAAGTACTCCTGGAGTTATTATATCTTTGGTTAGTGAATTGTTTGCGATTGTTCATGGAGCATGAGAACTTTAGTGTTAGGTTATCTGAGGGATAAATGTATGGTACACGGGGACATTAAAGGCGGAAAGGTCATTTTAGGGGTCACATGATGAGCTGCATATTTTGAAGAATAACCAACACGTGAAGGGACGATGTGATATAGCACTACATGTATAATGATTTGACATATTACACATATTTTCTAGACTGTGTAAAACTACACGCTTGACTGGCATATTACATATTCTACTCATTGAGCTACGGTGGTTGTTGCTCATCCCTCACCCTTTTACTTTTCAGATGAGTTATTTGGCAAGACCGTGCTAGATGAGCTGGAGTTGTGTTAGGCGAGAGATTTAAAAGTTTTTATTCTTTTTGTACACCCTGTAAAGTTTTTTGGAGTCATTTTTATAAGAGAAGTTTTTTTTTTTTTTTTTCCCTTTTATTTGCACGCCAGGCATGGGGTCATACTTATCCACCGACTCCAGGTTCGAAGCGTGGTAGTGCACTCCAACCTTGAGACTATAGATGAAGCACTCTAAGGAGATGTGACTAACATGTGCAGGTCACCATTCACTGATGAGATTGAGCGAACAGATCTTCCTCGTAAGTTCACTATGCTTCACTTTACTCTATTTGAAAGAGACGAGGATTTGGAAAGACATCTCAAGCGTTATTGCAGTGCTATGTTCCTTTAGAAGAACAATGATGCTCTCATATGCAAGATTTTTGCTACAACTCTGCAAGGAGAGCGAAAAAAACTGGTTGCACACCTTGGCGCCATGATCAATCCAAAACTTCAACAAACTTTTCTTGGTTTTCCCTAAGGAATATTTGTCCCACCGCTCAATCAAAAAGAAATAAGACCACCTTTTCAACTTTAACAAGGACTCAAAGGAGACAATCCATAACTATGTTAGGAGGCTCAAGGCGAAGAAGGCCAATATTGGCGAATGTGACGATATAATAACCAAGGCAGCATTCAGAAAAAATACTTTAGCCGACCACCCTTTGTCTGGAGAGTTGATCATGGGTTAAGATTTTATCTTGGGAAACTCTTATATTTTGACTAAAAAGCATGCACCATGGGATGAAGCTAAACGAGCCCAAAAAGCTTCCGAGCAATCTCAAAATGACTCAGATGCAGTTTAGAAGAAGATAGATGAGAAGCAACCCAACATGAACAAGTCAGGGAACAAACTATTGACTTTTTATTTTCTAACCCAAGCTTTGATATGAAGAAGAGAATGCTTTGAATAATAATTGTATTCTTCTCAATAAGAGTACATATATAAGGTGTACAATCCTAACGTAAATAGGAAAAAAAAAAAAAAACTAATTACACGGGATTAATATCTTTTAAGAATACTACCTAAAATACAAAGTCAACACAAATTCAAGGACAGTTGCCTAGTAAAAGAAGGACCAATGCCAAAGTCAGTCACCAAGTTGCCACCACCCAGGTTCTTTGTGACTTGAAAAATGAATCTTGGTTCAAGCTGCCATCAACCATGAAGGGAGACACCGCCAAGTTGAATCAAACAAAGTATTGCACATTCCATCATGGTCCAGGCCACATAACTAACAGTTGCATAAAATAGAAAGAATACATTGAGAGGCTAATGAAGGAAGATAGGTGCTACAAGTACTTAGACAAGTTAGCATCACATCCCATGTGAGATGCGAAAAACTAACACTGAACCCCCTCCAAAGGTGATTCGGATCAATAGCATCTTCGTTGAGTCTAAACACTTGGTGGCCAGCCACAATTCCAAGAAGATGAGGATCGAACAGACAAGATCTCTTTCCTAGATTTAAGTTACGAACATGGCACCTAGCCAATCATTGGCTTCATTGAGCAAGACATCGAGGGAATAAAATTTCTCCACGACAATGCCATGATGATTTTGGTTCAACTAGCCCATGCCATGGTTGATAGGATGATGGTTGAGAACGGCATGACAGTGAACATACCCAACTGTTAATGATTAAGGGGATGGGCATGGAAAGTACTATCAAACACAGTGCAGATGTCTTAACCGGATTCAACGGTTTCACCTTGATTGCCATTGGCATGATTGTGCTTGACATACTCACCCCTCTAATTGTCTCCTCGCAGACATTTATGATCGTCATGGACCCAACCCTTCATAATGGAATTTTGGGCCAACCTTGGCTCGTGAAAATCAGAACTATGACATTCATTTGTGGTAGACATGATCCAAAACCATTCATACATTCATTTGTAGTTGAGGAAATGGATGAATATGGTTTCAAATTTGCGTGATTTTTGGTAGACAAGATCTTTGAGGTAATGATTAAAATATAGATATTTGGATCATTAAAATAGTGAGCTCCATAAAAATGTGAGTAAAAAACGTGTGCCCCAAATCCTAACACATATATTTATAGGTTGATTTGGATAGATGAAATTGATTATTGGGTCAATATTCCCTTTCTAATATTTTAGCATGTATAACCCATATATTTATGGGTTGATTTATATAGATAAAGTTGATTATTGGGTCAATGCTCCCTTTTTAATAGTTTAGCATGCATAGTAGGGTCTATACCCTCTTTTGTTCAGTGGGGTCTACATTCTCTTTTGTTACATTTTTTTTTTATTTTTTATTTTTTAGTACAATTGGTTAGGAACTTGTAATTTATTTAATTTAAACTTAAAACTTCTCACTTATATGAAGATAAATATAATCACTGCCAACAAACAAAAGTGCTCGCCGAGACAGAGAAAAGGGCAGAGGTTGGCCTAACGACGGTTGTCGAACAACAGATTTGTAGGAGTTTTGAATGAAAAATAAGCTCGGCTTTTCCTCACATAACGAAGGTTGAGGGTTGGGCCTTGAGCCTTGGGCCTTTTGGGCTCCGGTGACTTGAAACAAAAGCCATTGGTTTTTTAATCAATGCACCTCATAAACATCAATTCAATTTTAATTTTGAATTGGACGTTGAGGAATTTCATCTTTACCACAAAGCATATAACTGTTTTTGACAGTCGCAACGGCTGTTCAAGAAAGGTGTTTCAAGTCTTTGTAAACGCAACCTTCTCCAAGCACAAAGTACATCAACAAAAGACCCTGTCTTTCCTATATCATGCTATTATATTTTTCTTGAGAAAAACTCTTGTACGTTCGCCACATTCAAGTTCCTGGTGTTAGGACTTGGATTAGATAAGAGTAATCCTTGTGGACAAGGCCTAACGAAGTACAAGCATCCGAGTAGATGCGAAATTCTGTCTATAGAGGACATTGCAACAATCCGCAAGCTTCTATCTATTCATATTGTCAGTTTTGGAAACTCACTTCTTTTTCTTATTGTTAGTTCCGATCTCACTTTCATATACTGTTATAAGATTTGTATGTATGCATATTTATGGTCTTAGAAGTTGATTTGAATTAATCATAAGCATCTGATACTATATATCGAATATTATAATCCGTTAGTTGTTGTATCATACTTATATTGTTATATCATTAATAAAGTTGCTATAACTTTAGTTTTGACTATTATATTGAAGTTGTTGTTGTTATACTTTTATATCGTTACATTGCTTAAATTCTGACTGGGCTCCAACAAGATTTCGCCGAAACGCGAGAGAGAGTTCCATCTTGAGGGATTGAGTGATGGAATGTGTATGTCAAGTCCGTATCTACTAAGCATTGAATAAGAATGGTGTTTTTTACTTGCAAGTAACGTGTGCTTAAACTGTTTCCTTTGCAAGCTACCTTGCTTGAACTTTGAAGTGACCAAGTAATCAACGTCCACGTCATCCCTTGGCTTGCTTGTACATAAATATTCAAGTGTTTTTCCTGCAAACATCTCCACACGTAAATGGCATGAACAAGTCAGGCAGAACCCTTCAAAACCTATCCATATAAATAAACTTATAATATGGTCGACTTTGAGCCATCGATCATCGTTGAACATATTCAGAGATCATTACTTAACATCTCAGGCAGGTGACAATTAGGGTGGAAATTCATCAATATGCCTAGGAATGAGTTCTGGGGTTTCAACAAATTGAGAAACATTCTTGAACTACTTCGTCGCAATAGATCTTCGATTGGCAATGCATCGCCTGGACCGTTCCCAGCTACAGCAGTTTCTAAGGTTGACCAGGGTTATCCGATACAGCAAGGCTTACGGTATTTAAGTGTCAACAGCAAACCATGGACAAAACTCGATACAAAAATGTAAGGATTAGTCTTTGATTAATGGTCTCAAATTATGTAATAGTTGATCTCCTCCGTTAAACATTAGTTTTCTCTTCCAGATGATAGAAAAATGAATAATTTTTCTGCTTGATAATTCTACACTTATATGTTATAGGGTAAACAGTGGAAAGGAAAAGGCTCAACAATTACAACCAGCAGCAACTCCTACCAGGCTCGGCATCGGTCAAAGGTATGAACTGATTCTCAAACATGTAAAATTTTGTCCATAGATCTTCCAAAGAAGACCAAATAGAACCAGCTCACTCAATTCGCGTCTGATCCTGCATGATTTCTCGTCTTTTCCTGCATTAATTGTTCTTCAAATTAGAAATCGAACTGTTTTTTTAGTCTCCAGATCAAAGTTTCTATGATTCTATCTCTCTAGCTATATCTATTTTTTCTTTGTTTGGAAAAGTATACATGCTATAAAGTATAAACCAATATTTTAACATGCTGACAAACCAATGGATACTAAAGTACGCTTCTAATTTAGTATCCAATACATGCAGGGTAAAATGGATTTTGGGATCCATATTGGCACTAATCCTTCCTTTTTGGATTCAGAATTGGGGAAAACTCAAAAGGATTGAAGGTACGGAAAATCTTTTTCGTTTGAACCGGTCATGTACATAGAATCGATAAATAATACAAATCGAAAATAAGTTTGTTTTGTACAGGAGAGGCAGAAATGGTTGTGGAAGAGGTAGAGAAAGTAGTCGAGGTTGTAGAAAGGGTGGCAACTGTGGCGGAGAAGGTGTCCGAGGACGTTGCCGACGAACTCCCTGATAATACCAAACTAAAGGAAAAGGTTTTACTGGCAGAACATGTTTTCAAAGTGGCTGCTAAAGATGCTAAACTAGCTGAAGATTTCATTCACAAGGTCTTGCAATGGCAATTCATCCCCCATCTTAATTTCTTCGTATATTTTATTTACATTTTATATGCTTCATTTTTTTTTTTCCTTTCTTTTTATGGGGTTTTTTTTAGCATCTATTGCAGCATTTGACTGACTTATAACTCTATTATTTTAAAATAATAGGTGGAAACGTTGAAGCATGATCTGGAAGACTTGGAGACAATAGCAGAATCCATTGTTGATAATAATAACCATAAGATTGGGAAATGAAGGAAAGAAAATGAATATTTGGAAAGAACTGATCCCCAAGACATGTACATATTCTTGTACAATTTCATGATAATATGTCACTTGAGAATATGATGTTCAGTCGACACATTGGCGGTCTAAGTGGTTTGATTCTCATTGTTTGTAGGCTTCACCACTTGACCTTCGAAGAAGCATAGTGAATCCTTTGATTTGTTGTTTGTAAGGCGTGTTACCGTTGATTTTTGTCAACAGAAAGGATACATAAATGTATTTGTGATACTTGTGCCACAAGGAAATAAAACTCCCTTATCAAATGATTGTGTCAAAGCTTGGTTCAATTTTGGCTCTTTTTAATGTCTTGTATGTTAAGGACTTTAATTGTTTTTCGATATTATACTAGAAACTACAAAGATGGGGTTGGACATAATCAAACACACTACTTCAATCATTCACAGCAAAAGGTAAAGACAATAAGTAACAAGTACAGAACTGAAACTGATATTGAAATACCGAATATCACAAGATAAGTAAAGTAAATACACAAATGAACTTAAAAAAATATATAAAACTCTTATCGGATTGAATTCAAGACCATCAGATTGGAAAAGTTGCTTTCTTGTAAAGGGTTTCATCCAAAAAGACAAACTTATCTAATGGCCTGTAAATCGATGCTACACAAAGATATGGTTGTAGAGCAAATTTTAATTGGTCTTAAGAGTCTAAATGAAAGGATTCCTAGAGTTCTAAAGTCTTGGTTTCAAGTGGTCTTTTGGCAAGGAAGAAGGAATGAAACAAGTGAAGTCAGAGAACTTTGGTTTGAAACTTGTAGTTTGTTTCATTGAATGATTCCTGTGTCCTTTGCTTTGCGCATTTAACTTGTATCTATCGACCTTTTACTTCCTTCTTCAATGCTTCTTATGTCTTCATTTGAAGCCGACGTAGGATTACTTTTTAGAAAGTAATCACCAATAGAAAGTAATCCAAAATATATGGACTGTGAATCTAGATTAGCCTAACCAAGACAGTGATTTTGCTTAAATTTATGATCACTTTACCTCCAAAAACACCAAAGTTCTTTACATTCAATGCTACCAACTTCGAGAGTGAAAAATGGTCCTTGATATCTTTGATTAGTCAAAAGTAATCCGGACGGCCATTTAATACTATAGTCTAATAATATTCTTTTTCGTTTGTAAGTGAGAGGTTTTAAGTTCAATTCTCATCATAAGTGAATTTGAATCACATTATTGCTAGCCCATTATGACTCTTAGCCCGTCCCTTTCCTTAGCGTAAACGAATATTAATATTATTTGTTAAAATAAAATAATAATTTGGATTGTACTGTTCATTTAAAGTAAATTAAAGGCCCAAACTCCATTTCCTATGTGAATCATCTTATTTGGCCAATAATATTTTTAGTGTAAACAGTGTTGTTAATATGGCGCTGATGTTCAATTGTTATATAATTGTCCACATTGTTTGTGTTGCTCCATGTCTTATACCATACAAGATATAACTAGTTTGGGTCGTCTAATTTCAATCAAGCGGTACCCAAAACTATGTTTTGTTCGTGTCCTTGGTTCCAAAAGATGCTCAAGTACAAGATAAAACAGGGTCTAAATATTGGATTTTGTATAAATACTAGTACTACGGTATAGTAGTATTTATTTTTACTGATAAATAAGAGGTTTTAGGTTTAATTCGCATATAAAAACGAATTCAAACTATATTATTGTTAGCTTATTGTGATTTGTAAGACTAAGCTCAACCCTTTCGTATAAAGTAGATAATATGGTTGGGTAAGAAAACAAACAAGTCGGATTCGGGTAGACCCGTTTCTTGCAGCTTGCAACTAGTGAGGGAGATTACAAATTGTAAGGCAGTTCGCTTGGTTGAGCACGAGACACACCAACCACCACTGAAGAAGAACGCGGAGAGAGAGAGAGAGAGAGAGAGAGACCCCAAACTTCTTCTAAGATCGCGACGACGTCGTCCCAGATCCACGCTCCATAATGTCTTCAACATTCAGTGGCGATGAAACGGCGCCGTTCTTCGGCTTCCTCGGCGCTGCTGCTGCCCTCGTTTTCTCATGTAACCAAACTCTAAATTCAATCTCGCTTTTTCTCTGTGTTTTTCTCTTTGCAATGTCTTTGGCTCCCGACAAAGTTTAGATCTAGTTTGGATTTGATCATCTGCTCCATTCGGCTGTCAATTGAACTTGGTTTTTATAATATCAAGGAATTAACTGAATAACTTGGATTTTCTTGCTTAAATTTTTGGTTAATTATCATTTGGGACCCTGAAAGTACAAATCTTTTGCTAGAAAGGAGCTAAATTTGACTATTATTATTCATTTAATGGTCAGATGATATGCTTTGTGGAGTTTGTTAACATGGATCTCAAAACCCATTACTCAAAAGAGGCTGATTGATCTGTTTCGCTTGGTTTATACATCATATGTTCATGTATTGCCCAAAATTTTAGAATCCCAAATATAGGTTTAGTGTGCTTGATATAACGGCGGCTTCGTTGGGGATTTGTTTTTCAAGGTATGGGAGCTGCCTATGGCACAGCAAAGAGTGGTGTTGGTGTGGCATCCATGGGGGTGATGAGGCCTGAGCTGGTGATGAAATCCATTGTTCCGGTCGTTATGGCTGGAGTTTTGGGTATTTATGGCCTTATTATTGCTGTTATCATCAGTACTGGGATTAACCCAAAGGCCAAGTCATACTACCTCTTTGATGGTTATGCACATCTCTCTTCTGGTCTTGCTTGCGGTCTCGCTGGACTCTCTGCTGGAATGGCAATTGGTATTGTTGGCGACGCTGGTGTAAGGTATAAGTTCCGCCATTTAAGTGCATATGCATATACATAATTGTTTCTTGTTGCTTGCTGGTGTTTTTTTTTTTTTATTTTTTTTTGTATGCTATAGCTAGACGCTAAAAATAAGTATTATTGAAGTAGATCCTGTACAAATTATTACCCCTTTTTCTGTTTCTTTTCGATTAGTACTGTCCTTTTGTCAAAGGCAGATAATAATTAGGGTGGCCATTTATCCTATAAACATGCTTTTCAGTAGTGAACAAAGTTGATCTAACTGCACAAATAGCAATGGTGGTATTTCTTGTTTCCCTTTCTTATATATGTTGCTTACATCAACTTCTGGGTTATAGAGTTCGTTGGTCAGCTTTTTGTACTGACTGTCACTATGAACCGAATTACTTAACCTATTGATAATTCCAGAATTAATATGCAAAGCAGATTTTCACCCAAGACTAAATTTAAAGATAAAGAGATTGGTCTGAGAGAGGATTATCATTAGTATTGTCATTGTAAACTGGAAATCCAAGGAAGGATATTAAACCCCAGAGTTCATTTTAATTTGGAAAGTTGGAAGTCCAATACAAGGATAGTAACTTAAAGCCGTGACAGATTAGAACTAAAATCAATGATAAATCTTGGTCTGGAAATGGATAGTGAAAACATTGTAAACTATTCATGGGCTGATAAATTTAATGTTTGTGGCAATGTGAAAAGTTATAAAGTCCAAGGTCAGAATAGTATCTTAACTCTAGTAAAACATATTTCTCTGAATATAGGTCCAAATGTCAATGTATGTTTGACATGTAAGATGAAAATATCATTCTCAAGAACAACTATTGAGATTGATTCTTATTAGGGCTTGGAATCAGTTGAGATTTAATATTAAAGTTGTCTTTGGCAACTAGTATGGTGTTTTGGTATAACTGTAATCTGTAGTGCCCTGAATATGATTCTAATGTCTCATGTGTATCTGTCACGCGTCTCAGAAAGTAGTAACAGTGGCGGAGTTTGTAACTAGTATAATTTGGTAGACAACTGGTATAGTGTTTTACTATAATTTGGCAGCGTGGGTCAATAGCAGTAAACATGAAAAGATGGCTCGTAAAGTTTTCATGGCTCTGTGAAGCTAGTTTTCGTCACTTGAGAGCAGAAGTGCAGAACAACTAAAGTTTTGTTTGGTTGTTGTGCTTCATAGATATCCCCTAATCTTTCCTTAAATGTTTCTATGTGATTTGAGATTTAGTCTCAACCTAATTATAATTAGTGAAGCACCTCCAGAGTAACCGAGCTTGTTTTGCAGAGCTAATGCACAGCAGCCGAAACTCTTTGTTGGGATGATCCTCATTCTCATATTTGCTGAAGCACTGGCCCTCTACGGCCTCATTGTTGGCATCATCTTGTCTTCTCGATCAGGGCAATCCAGAGCGGACTAAGAAGTGACCGTGCATCATTTATTGCTTATTAATGGCACTTCAAGGGGAAAACTTTTGGCTGCTTTCAGGTTGGTGGTTGGATGCTGCTCGCTGGTTCCGAAAGATTATGTTCGTGCAAGTAACGGGCCTTGCCTTGTAGTAGTAAGATTGAGGTTTTCATTCAACAGAATAAAAGCGTTTGAAGCTGTTAAGGTTTTTTCATCTGTTGGTGAATTTTTCTGCGAGAACCATATGACCTCGTATAGATCCATAATTCTAAAACTAGTGCATGTTAATGGATAGAATTCACTTTTATCAAATTCACATTATTGTAGCAATATTATTATAGGAATCAAACTTAAGGTACTTAATTCCTTGTATTTGTAATGCGGCAGCAAATCTAGTGGCCTCTTTAGCCTTATGGGAGGGGGGCACTTATGAATGAAACTATTTTAAGCTAGTGGTTGTTTAACACTTTGGCTACTGATGTAAATATGTCAATTTGAATCTAATAAAAGTTTGTACTTTGATGAAAAAAAAAAAAAATCCTATATATATGAATCAACTAACTTAAAGCGAAGGCTTAAACACCATTAATTTTAGGACACAAAGGTAATTATATTGCACCCTTCTAATTGGGCATGTAATAGTGTGGTCCCTTTCTTTCAAGGAGAAATTAGGTTCCCATTTCTCTTTTTGCTAATTCATTGATTAAAATTTTATTCTTTGTCAATTTTTATTAAGGTCCTTATGTATTAATAAATGTCATTAATTATTTTAATAATAAAATATTTTTTATTTCTAAATATATTCATTTAGTGTTAAAAATGTTACATTTAGTATATTTATATTTATGGATAAATTTTTTATCATATATTTTTATTTTTAGTTTGTACTCATTTTTAATTTGCAACCCTTTTTCTATTTGTACCAATTTTCTTTTCTGTTTTAATTTGTACCCATATATTAATTTCTTTTTGTGCCCATATTTTAAAAAAATTTATTTGTATTTGTACTCATATATTTTTAATTGATTTGTACCTATTTTAAATTTTGCTAAATGTACCCATGCTAATTATATGTATTTATTTTATGTTTTAAAATGTATCAATAGTTATTTTGTAAAATATGATAGTAATTATGTGGGTAAATTATTTCTTGCTATAATTTTGTGAAGAACAATATTACTCTAATATTTATTTTTAAGTATTTATTATTTTTTTAAAATATTATTTGAATTTTTTTTAAATTTCATGATTTGTGGGACATTAAAAGCATAAATGCATGGGTTAAATCTCTTAAATGATGTTACGGACCGCAATCAAAATATTTAAACTAACAAGGTTTCAGTCTAACAATTAGGTTGATTAGGGACAGGAACCAAAATGAAAATTAGGTTCCCATCCCTTTTTTTTCAACTTCATTGATTGAAACCTTATTTATTTTCAATTTTTAATCAATGTCTCTTGGTTTATCAATGTCTCTTGGTTTTAATAAACATCATTAATTATTTCAATAATAAAATATTTTACATATCAAGATAATTAAATTTTATTTCTACATTATTCATTTAGTGTTTAGAAACGTTACATTTGATATATTTATATTTATGGCTAAATTTTGCCTCATATATATATATATATATATATATTAGTTTGTACCGATTTTAATTTGCAACCTTTTTTTTTTTTTTTAAATTGTGCCAATTTTCCATTCAGTTTTAGTTTGTACCCATATGTTAATTTCTTTTTGTGTCCACATTTTTCAAACTTTTATTTGTACTCATATTTTTTTGACCTCTTATTTGTTCCCATAATTTATTAATAATGTACCCATTTATTTTTAAAAATGCACCACTTTGTTATATGAAAAATGTACCCATTTTTTTTGTAAGTAACACCTCTTTTGTGTAAAATGTACCCATTGTTTTTTTTTTTTTTATATGAAATGTACCCATTATATAAAACGTATCACCCTTTTTTGTATAAAATGCATCAACTTTTTATATGTAAAATGCATCGTATAAAAAATTACCAATTTTTTGTATGTAAAATGTCATTAATATAAGTAATGACAAATCATGGGTTTTATTTAAGTATAATTTCTTTTAATATTTTCAACAAATTATGTGTCACATCTCAGCCCGGGTCCCCATCACATCCTGGGCTCGACTCCACCGTAGCACGATATTGTCCGCTTTGGGCCCCGACCACGCCCTCACAGTTTTGTTTCTGGGAACTCACACGAGAACTTTCCAGTGGGTCACCCATCATGGGATTGCTCTCGCGTGAACTTGCTTAACTTTGGAGTTTCGATGAACTCCGAAGCCAATGAGCTCTCAAAATGCCTCGTGCTAGGTAGAGATGAGAATATACATATAAAGCTTACAGGATCCACTCCCCTGGGCGATGTGGGATGTCACATTATGGATTTTATTTAAAATCTTATTAATATAAATAACTACAAATATCAAATTTTAGTTAAAAACTTATAATAACCTACTTAGAAATGCATTATTTCATTAATTTCAGGGACTTCAATCAAAAATCAACAAGGTTTCAATCAAAGAACGTTGATAAATAGGGACCGCATCCAAAATTACACTTCTTTTAAATATGGATACTTTACTACCTTGAAGTTACATATTGTTACATTGGCTCCTCCTTCCACCGAACTATGAAGTTAACTACTATTGTTTACAAGATACTTGACGGATATATTTTCATTAAAATAAATTCTTATTGTTGTCCACACAACATTGTTTAATCTTGTGACATCCCACATCGCCCAGGGGAGTGATCCTTAAATGTATATTCTCATCCCTACCTAGCACGAGGCCTTTTGGGAGCTCACTGGCTTCGGGTTCCGTAGGAACTCCGAAGTTAAGCGAGTAGTGCGCTAGAGCAATCCCATGATGGGTGACCCACTGGGAAGTTGCTCGTGAGTTCCCAAAAACAAAACCGTGAGGGAATGATAAGCCCAAAGCGGACAATATCGTGCTACGGTGGTGGAGCGTGCTCGGGAAGTGATCCGCCCCGGGCCGGGATGTGACAAATCTATCAAGGGTAATTCCTTGAAAAGGATAACTTTGGAGTCCACCAATTTTTGAGAGAAATCCCATTAACGATTGAAGATGATTAAAATAGGAGCCAGCCAATGGTTTAAATAATTTGATTACAATTCATTGTGTGACAACCCGTCCCTAATTTTACAATTTTATAAATTTTAAAAGCATGATTTTACGAAAATGCCCTTAAAGGCGAGAGGGTTGACCTTAGTTGACCATCGGTTATAAACATGTGGGACTTATTCTTTTAGTATGTCCTTGTAGTACTCGTTGGTACGAACGCATAGGCGAAACCTTTTGCGAGTTCGGATTATAAAGAGTTAGTTACGGGCATTGAAATTGGTTACTTGTTAACTAAATAATTTTGAACTCCCACCATGTGGGAATAGTGGACCAATTAAATTAAAGGGACAAGGAACCAATTAGAAGAGGGGAGGAAAGCCTTTAGCCAATCAGAAAGAAGAAGAAGAAGGAAAAAAAAAAAAAGAGGGGGGGGGAAGCTGGGAGCTTTTCCCGTGGGTTTCCGTCTGTACACCTCCACGACCACCCATCTTCCAAGGCCGATTCCGGCCAACTCCAATGGATTTTTTCAACGCCACCACCACCATCTTGAAGCTCTCATTCCCCTCTACAAAACCTACCCAAGAACCACCTTGATTAACCACGGTGTGTGGTGGTTTGAGGCCACGAAAGCGATGGCTGATGCCACCACTTGGGCTTTGTAGCCCATCATCCTAGGAGAAAAACCCAACCAACCTTGACCTCGTTGGACCACCGTAGACGACGAATCGACGTCGGGAAGTTTAGGCACCCGCCGGCTTTGTGGAAAAAATTGACCATCTTCCGTCCACTTTTGGACTTCGTGGAAGGTATGAAAGTTGCTCCACTCACTGAGATCTTCATTTCTATGAAGTTTGATAATTTTTGGAAATAGTTGGATTTTCTGGCAAGTCGGGGCGGCCGACCGCCGCCCACGGCGGCGCGTGGCCAGTGGGCCGCCAATGCTATTTTTAGGCTATGTTGAATGTCTTAAATTCAGTTTTGTTATTTGAATGACGTAGGTTAATTGTTGGAACCTAAAGTCGTTACGATACGTTACTTGATAAAAATGTGAATCGACGATCCGACCGTTGAATCGTCACCAAACTTGGATGCATTATAATACGTCATATTTAAAAATCATAGGAATTTATGGATCAGGAATCCGACGTACGGTTCTTCCTGAATTAGATTTGTAAGTTAGTAAAATAAATGTTAACCGCCACTTGGTTTTGGGCAATTAGCGGAGATTCGACCGTTAGATCATAATGAAATTTTAATATGTTATTCTAGAAACATATTGTGGATCTTTAGGAGTTGCGGATTGGAAATCTGATATGCGGATCTTCCAGATCGAGTTATACAGGGTTGTAGACCCTACCGTTGATCTTTGATCGACTGTTGACTTATGGTCAATGGGTCTCGAACTATTTTAGAATGCCCTTGAGGTTGTGTTTTATGTGAATTACGTATTCTATTGGTAAGAGTTCTGAGATGTGATTCGATAATTGGTCACAGGCGCCAATCATTCAGGACGCCTCGATGCGTGCGCTAGAGAATCATAGCGTGAACTCCAGGTGAGTGGATCTTTTCCTTTTTATCGTACATATTATTGAGAGTTCTATCGACACTTTTAAATTGATTTAGGTATATTACCTTCATATAATTAATGTGAATGCTTGACGTACTAATATGAACTACGAATGGCTTGATCCCTGTTTAGGGTACGTAGGTAGTCTAACAAGACGTTAGATGCAGCCATAATATATTTGAGACAAAAGCCTTATTTAGGAAATTGAGCAATGTGAAGGAAGTTGGTGGAAAGGTGAGATTTAACCTTATGTTTTGGTGGTTAAATGTTGGTCACAAATCAATTTGTGAGGCATTGAGAGAGTGAAGTAAAGAATCGTAAATAATGTTGGTTAATTAAACTAATATTTAGTTGGACTTGTTCCCGATAATTATTCCCGAAATAAATAGTTCGGGAGTTAGGTGTTACAACTTATGCATATTATGCCATTTGTATATATGTTTGCATATTTGGAAATATTATGATATGGTTGAATTTTAGATTTACATTCTGGTATGTCCATGTGTGTTACCTGCACGTAATTATTGTGAATGCCTTGAAGTGCGAAGGTGAACAAAGGACACCCAGGTAAGTTTAGGTGAGTTTATAGTATTAGTCGGATTGATGGAGTTATGGTTTGACTACATTTATATGTTAGGCAACTTTGACATTGTCGTACTAGTTGCCCACGAGTTGTACATGTTGTATTGAGATGCATTGAGAGCTCATAAACCTGCACCCCGGTGTTAGTGCTCCCACCCTTGGCCAAGGCATAGTCCTTCATGTATTGTTCACCTCCCGCACGTTATGCTCACCTTGTATCCAAGGTAGGTGCACAGTCCTGTCGTACAAACCACTATAGGTGGTTCCAACTCGTAGGTGACCAGCGATTATTCGCATAGTCTTCACGTGATCGTAGCACTTGAGCGTACTTATTTACACCTAGTCTTGTCGTACAGACCACTAGAGGTGGTTCCGACTTGTGTGTAGGCATGTTTGATGAGCTATGGATAAGTCGTACAGGTCACTATAGGTGACTCCGACTTATATGCTAGCATTGATTGATGAGATATGTGATAAGATATTGATTAAGTACATGTCACTATAGGTGACTCCAACTTATATGTTAGCATTGATTGATGAGATATGTGATAAGATATTGATTAAGTCGTACAGGTCACTATAGGTGACTCCCGACTTATATGCTAGCATTGATTGATAAGCTATTGGTTCAGCCATACAGACCACAATAAGTGGATCCGGCTGACATACCTTTTCATATTGATTTATATCACTTAGTTTACTTATTCTTGTTGAGATATTTGACACGGCATAACGGTGAGACGGTTATTTTGGTTATGGTTTTGAGTTATAGTCACGTCTATTATTTTTCTGGGAAATTATACAGGTATTACGGCGAGGGGTTACCGCCCTTGGTAATTGAAATTGATTTGAGAAGTTTTGTTTCACTCACTCACATTTTCTATATTTGCACCCCTTCAGGTTTTAGTAGCAGATTTCCGTACCGACGAGGATTCGTGGCACTTTTCAGTACATATGCCTTCTTATGATGGTATACACATTATCTTACCTTACTGTACTTTACCTATGCTCTGTATCACGCGTGAAATAGGTCCAGACTTGCTCATCGCGCACTCGTGTACTTAAGCATTTTTAGATTTTAATTTATTCACATTTAATACACTATCACACTTTATGGCTTCGTCACCTTCTTGGTGTCGGCGAGCACAGCTCGATTCAGGGTCCTAGTAGACTTTCCGGGTCGAGGTGTGTCAAAACGACATTAATCAAACGAAAAACAAAAAGTTCAATTTTTATTACAGAACTTAAGATGCAGTTTTGAAAGTTTAAATGATCGTTTTTGGCCTTAAACATGAATATGTATACCATAAACAATATATTACAAACTTGGATAACGTTATGAAGACCAAATTTCTAAACCAAAAATCTAAATCAAATTATGTGGACATTAATGATTGGATTATTACTTAAGTGTTAATTAACATGTTTATTTCTTATAGGTGACACATCATTTGATTTGCAAATTTGGTTTAAATTTTTATCTTCCTAGCCTCACCTTATGAACTTAGACACGATTCATGTGAATTTAGTATATAAACTTGGAGATCACCATTTTAAAAGCACCAATATTCCAATTATGAGGTAGGTAGGTAGATCATGATCTGAGTCGGGTTCCTTAGCTTGTTAAAATTAGGTCATTTTTTGGATTGTGAGAAATGTTAAGAAGACTTTTGGGTAAATTACAAAACTATCTTAATTATCGGTTGAATCACAAATTCATACCTCATGTTTTAAAAATTACAATGTCATACCTCATTTTACGAATTTATTACTATGTCAAACATTCGTCAGTTTTTCTGTCAATTTCTCTGTTAAATGCTGACATAACTTGAGATGGGACCCACTTCCTAACCCAACTGGATTAAAATTTTAATTAAATATTAAAGTTAATCTCAGTTTACTACCCTGAAGTTTTTTAGTTTTCAACATTTGGTACATGAAGTTTTTTTCGTCCTAGTCTGGTACCTAAAGTTATAATTATGGGACACTTTCATACATTCGTTAAGTTTTTCGTTAAAACTTCTATTAACTAATGGCGTGGCGCTCACGTGGACAATAATTAGGCGCCACGTGTCAATATGGGCCCACTTGAATATTAAAAAAAATTCAAAATTAAAAATACAAAAAAAAAAAAAAAAAGAACCCATCCGTCTCTTATCTCATCCCTCGCACCCTCTGGTCCCTCTCCCTCCATTCTTTCTTCTACAACCCGTACCCCTTCCCTCCCTTCTCTCTTGCAACCCGTACCCACCCTCCCTACTCACCCGACCCAACAAAATCCCACCCAAAGGAAGTCCAATTCAACAAGAAACCCATCCAATTTATGAAATTTATTAAAAACACAGTTAACCTAAATCCCTAATTTGGATAAATTCCCAAATCTTACCCGATTCTTGAGCATTCCTAGCCCCTACTCCCACCCCAGACTTCGACAACGGTACGTGGTGGCTCCCTTGCTTTGGTTCTGCTCTCTCCTCAAGTGGCTCGTGAACCGTAGCTACTCCAATCGAATTTCGAATTTGTGTTCCTCAGATTTTGAGGATTATAGTTTTTGCAAAGGGTGGAGGAGAGAGAATGGAGGGAAGGTGAAGAGGGTGGAGGTGGGTCGGGTATAGAGCGTTGGTTGGGCGCAGAGGAAAGAAGGGAGGGAGCAGGAGTGAGGTGAGGTAAGAGAGGTGGGTGTGGGTTGCAGAAGAGATGAGGTAGGGTGATGCAGGTTGCAAAGGAGAGAAGGGTGGAAGGGTGGGTGGGGGTTGCAAATGAGAGAAGGGAGGATGCGGGTGTAGAGGAAAGAAGGGTTGGGGGGAGGTAGAAGACAGGTGGGTATTCTTTTTTTGTTTTTGTATTTTTAAAACTTTTTAATATTCAAGTGGGCCCATATTGACACATGGCTTTCAGTTATTGTTCACGTGGGCGTCACGTCATCAGTTAACAGAAGTTTTAATGGAAAACTTAACGCATGTATGAGAGTGTTCCAGAATTATAACTTTAGATACCAAACTGGGACGAAAAAAACTTCATGTACCAAATGTTGAAAACCAAGAAAATTCTGAGTAGTAAACTGAGATTAATCCTAAATATTAAAAAAAATCATTTAAATATTTTTATAAAAATTGTGGAACATCATCAGCCGCACCCTTTTCCCGATGACATTAGCCTCGCCACCACTCATTCGACTCCCTCCCTCCGTTGCTCCTTCACCACCACCTACCTTCACCTCCTTCATACATATATTTCCCTTGTTCCCGGTGCTATTTCCGTCAAACAACAAAAAAATCCTCAAATGTCCATGTAACGACCCCATCTCTCTTCCATTTTTCCTAAATCCTCTTCACACTTGCAGCCCACGAAGTGTTAACGGAAAGTAGCTTCATCTATCGCGGAAATGGCGACTTGACTGAAACACTCGACCAGCTGCTCCTCTCATCCGCCATCTACAACAGCGAGGATGTGGGCCCATTCGTCCACAAGGCCTTCACTTCAGGGAAGCCCGAGACGTACTCCAGCATCTCTAACACTTCTCCCGATCCAAGAAGTCAGAAATCGAGGAGATTTGCAAGGTCCATTATCAAGACTACCTCCCTCCGTTGCTTTTCAACTTCACTCCAATTAGTTGATCCAAACCATTTATTGTTACACATGTTTGATTTGACCTCCTAATCCTATCTTAATCAGACCTATTTAACTAATTTCTGTGGGTTTAATTGTGTGGGTTCTAGTAATTTTTGTGGGTTAAAGTAATTGTCTTGGGTTATCAAAACAAAATTGGGGTTGAGATCGAAAACACACTAGCCAACTCCAATCTTATTCATCTAGTCCCTATCATTATGTGTCCTTTTTTTTTTTTTTTAGGGTTTAGGGTTAGTTTCCTCTACAATTTTCCATCGAAATGGGCCAAAATGAATAGATTTTCTTGGCGACGACATGCTCTCTTTTCAAGATTGGGATTTGGGGAGTATTGGGTTTTTGGGGCTAGGTCTTGGCGTACGCTTCGAGGGTTAAATCTTTCACGAGGAGGGTCATCTCGTTGTCGACAATGACAACGTAGAACTCGGATTAGGGTTTGGGTCTGAAACCGAACTGGGTTTTGGAGAGGTCTCATAATAGGGAATGTTGGGAGAGAGCTTCTATGAGTTGTGCTTCTTCCAGTAGAGAAAGGGCTTGATGCGAAGGTGGAACGAAGGGAGGAGAGGGACAGAGGGAAAGGGAGTCGAAGGTGTGGCCTAGGTCGATGCCGTTGGGAGGATTGGGGAAGAAGGGTGAGGGTGATGGGTTTGTAGGGTGTGGCTCCTATATTTTTTATAAAAATATTTAAATAATTTTATTTTTAATTTTTTTAATCTAAGTGGACTAGGAAGTGGGCTCCGCCTCAAGGTACGTCAACATTTAACAGAGATATTAACAGAAAAACTGACGGATGTCTGACATTGTAATAAATTTGTGAAATAAGGTATGACATAGGTAACTTTTAAAACATGAGGCATGAAATTGTGGTTCGACCCATAATTAAGGTAGTTTTGTGTAATTTACTTTTATTAAAAGTAAAATTTTTTATAGATTTTTGTCACCTCATATTTTTAACACTATTGTATTACGTTGACATAAGAATTACTATTAAATAATAAGGTAACTAATAGTCTCCTTAATACTTCTCTTTGGACCAATATTCCATTCATGAACGCATCCGGTAGCATCTTCTCTTCACCTGACATATAGGGTTAGCCATATTTTTTTCCATAAATTAATGAATGAGGATCCTCTTCGAATCCTCTTTGTGAGGATCTCAATGATCATTCAATCACATCCGTTCATCGTATATTGTATGACCATAAATCATTGTAAATCTTTTTATTTAAAGTTAAATATAAACAATACATGATAAAAATTGACTGCACAATATATGATGAACAAATGTGATTGGAAGATCCTTATTCTAAATTATTATTGCCTCAATTCATGCACATTGTTCAGAAATTAATTTTTGTTTCCTTTACCAGCAGAAAACATGTTTTTTTTTTATTTTTCTTTTCTTTTGTTGGTTAGTATGTTGGCCTTCAGTTAATTAGCTATACTATTTTTTATTTTAAATAACTGGCTGTCTAGAAACATGATTATACTGTATACAAGAACAAAGCACGTCATGTGTTGTGTTGTGTGGAACCCAAATTTCTTCCGGATCCCCAAAAACTAAGTTTAATGATCAAATGATTTGAACTGTTGAAATTTGATCTAACGGTTACAATTATTATAACTTTTAGAGGAGGTTCTTGTTGGTAACCTTGGATCAAATTTTAACGGCTCGGATCATTTGACCCTTAAGCTTAATTTTTTTTAGATGAGGAGAAGATCTGGATTCTGTTGTGTTGGAGTACTGTCTGACAAAAACAATTAAAAAGTTTTACAAAACTCAGTCTACTCTCCTTGGTGGCAACTAATCTGCTGTGACTCGTCAAAATTTTTCCAATTACTAGAAGAAGATGGTACTCCAGCTTAACAAGGTAGACTTCCGCGATCATGTGTTTGTCTTGTTCGTAATTTTTTTTATAACGTATTTGGTATCTTAACAGATCGTATCTTATTAAATTTGTTAAAATAAATAGGTAATATAACTTGATTTGAAATTGATCTGATAAAATTAATGGTAATAAGACTCGACTTATTACCTGTTAAAAAAAAATATATCTTCAATAAATAATCAAATGAAAAATGTCATACTAAACTCTCCATATATATATATATCACGTTGTCACTAAATTAACATCTACATACCCTAAAACCTTACAGTAACCATCGTCTAAGCGTAGAAGATGCAACAACGAGCGATGACATAATTTTTTTTTCACATTTTTCACACTTGTAAATTAATTATTATGAATTATTACACATTTTCAACTCCACCTAAAAACAATGTTCATGAGGGTTTGGAGAGTTTTAAAACTCCAAACGACAAGGTACCCATCATCAAAACGTAGAGGATGCGATCACGATCCTTTGTGTATTTGTTTTACATTTTTCACATTTGTAAATTAATTATTAAGAATTTTTTGATGCAATTTTGTCACATCCCGGCCCGGGGCGGACCACTTCCCGAGCCCGCTCCACCACTGTAGCACGATATTGTCCGCTTTGGGCTTACCATTCCCTCACGGTTTTGTTTTTGGGAACTCACACGAGAACTTCCCGATGGGTCACCCATCCTGGGAATGCTCTCGCGCGCTACTCGCTTAACTTCGGAGTTCCTAAGGAACCCGAAGCCAGTGAGCTCCCAAAAGGCCTCGTGCTAGGTAGGAATGAGAATATGCATTTAAGGATCACTCCCCTGGGCGATGTGGGAGGTCACAATCCACCCCCCTTAGGGGCCCGACATCCTCGTCGGCACACTCGCGACCAGGGTTAGGCTCTGATACCAAATGTCACATCCCGGTCTGGGGCGGACCACTTCCCGAGCCCGCTCCACCACTGTAGCACGATATTGTCCGCTTTGGGCTTACCATTCCCTCACGGTTTTGTTTTTGGGAACTCACACGAGAACTTCCCGATGGGTCACCCATCCTGGGAATGCTCTCGCGCGCTACTCGCTTAACTTCGGAGTTCCTAAGGAACCCGAAGCCAGTGAGCTCCCAAAAGGCCTCGTGCTAGGTAGGAATGAGAATATACATTTAAGGATCACTCCCCTGGGCGATGTGGGATGTCACAAATTTGATTTCTTTAACAAATACCGAAATACATTAAAAATTCATAATAATTAATTTACAAGCGTGAGAAATGTGAAGAAATATACAATTGGTACATCTTAATTTGGATCTCTGACTTAGGCATCAGAGCTCATTTTTTTTTATTTTACCTTTTCACGCATTCATTTTACACGTTCATCATGATTTTCATTTTTTTTTTTTAACTTTTAACGCATTCATCTTACACATTCATCTTTATTATAGTCCTGAAATTGAACAATTCAAATAAAAGCAACAATAATATAAAACAAGGACGTGTTGAATGAGAAAAAGAGTGTGTTTATTTTTTTCTAATGTTGAATAGAGTAACTTTTCACGCATTCATCTTATACATTCATCTTTATTATAGTCCTGAAATTGAACAATTCAAATAAAAGCAACAATAATATAAAACAAGGATGTGTTGAATGAGAAAAAGAGTGTGTGTTTATTTTTTTCTAATGTTGAATAGAGAGTGATGTCTGACTTATCTATTAATTAAAAAAAAGTAAAAAAGAAAAAATAAATAAAAGGACGCGGGAAAACGTGTACGCAGTGCCCATCTAGAAGGAACGCATTATTCCTCGTATAAGTAGAGGCCACCTTCGTTGATTTATGCAACAGAGTGAATGAGTGATTGGGGATTTTTTTTTCCTTTTGTTTTTTTTTTATTTTTAAAAATGGGGACAAAATGGTGACAAGCAACAATTATCCTCTCTTTCTAAGGGCCGGGAAGACTCATAGAGACATTTCAGCCTCTTCTTCTCCACAAGTCTGGCTTCCACACCAGCAACGGATTTTGAACTCAAGACCTCCAGTTTTTTAATTTGAAGGAAACCTCACAATCCGTCCTTTACCACTGAGCCACCAGCTTGTGGTCAAAATGAGTGATTGGGTTTGGTTTGTATGATTGTATAAGATATCAAACAGGTCATAAAAAATGGATTCAAAACGAATTATGAATCATGCAACTATTAATTACGATATTGTCACAAAAGGTGGATTGACCGATAACGCCTTTTTTTTTTTTTTTTTTTTTTTACCGAATTGCGACCTACGTTCAAATCTTTACTCTATAGTTTAGATGAATTTAGTATTAATTATCCTTTTTTAATAACAAAAGCTACATTGTAGTTTCATTCACGATACACAAAAACTATATTTTATTGATATACAATATACGAACTTTATTTTAAATTTTTTAAAAGAAATATGACTTTCATTAATTACTCTTGTAAAATGATGCACCTTCAAAATTACATTTTGATATGTAAGTTTGAAAAAGGGTAATGCAATTCACACACTCCATTTTACTTCTCACACAGTCTTGTTAATTTTTATCCATTGATATTCTTCTATTCACACTGATCCGATGGCCGAAAATTAAGAGGAGCGTGTAAGAGGTAAAAATAAGTGTGTGGATAACACCACCCTTAAAAAATAGGAAGTGTTATTGGCACTCCAAAAATCTCATTTTATACTCCTCACAAATGTATTTTTCTTTCTAAATATAGAAAGTTTGGAGTGTAGAATGAGATTTTTGGAGTGCCAATAACAATTCCCTAAAAAATTCTTGAAAACTTTTCTTTCTAATATTATTATTGTTTCAAAATAAAAAATACAAACTAATTATCTTAGAGAGATTATATTCACACACCCCAAATTACTTTTCTCACACCCTTTTAATTTTTTTAATATTTTCTACACACCATTAACACTTGATAGAAAAATATTAAAAAATTAAAAATATGTGGGAGAAGTAATTTGGGGTGTGTGAATATAATCTCCCTCTTGATTGATTGGAAAAATTGAAAATTTTCTCAAGATCGATGATATGCGATTCATGTGAACTTAGAGATAACCATTTTAAAATGCACTAGTATTCCATTCACGATGCAGGTAGGTAGATCGTCATCGTGCGTGGGTTCCATGGTATGGAAAAATTAGGTTATTTTTGGACAAAACTAATTTAAGTTAGTGCTATCTATTCCTAGTTAATTGTTGGAACCCACAAATCATGAACGCATCCAGTAGCATCTCCTCTTCACCTGACAGATAGGGTTAGCCATTTTTTCTGTCAATTAATATTGCCTCAATGCATGAACATGATTATACTGTATACAAGAACAAAGTAATGTCATGTGTTGTGTTGTGTTGTGTTGTTGTGTGTGACTGTGTCGGACTGTCTTACAAAAACGACTAAGAAGTTGAAAAATGGTCGTCTACTCTCCTAGGTAACACTAATCTGCTGTGACTTCGTGTCAAATTTTCCCAACTAGTAGAAGAAGATGGTACTACGGCTTAAGTAGTAAGAGGGTTCTAATCTGAGCCGTGTGCATCTTTAATCTCAGAGTTTAATTAGTACTCTTTCAAAACATTAATAAAGAACCTAATAGATCTTGTACCACAAGGATTCTTTATCCAACTTTTGCAATAATGACCGATAGTTAGAGGAATGTGAAAATTTCTCGCATTTTCGCCACTAATTTCTTCATGGATAATAATACTTGTGTTTTCTTTCTAGGGGGGAAAGAGCTCATCATCGCATTTGCAAATAGTGTATAATTCACCATAGAAATTTCGTAATCGAATTCTTAGCCTTCATTTGAAGGACATCCTTACAAAAACTTATTCGAATAAGAGTTTATTTAGTTATCTAAATATATCAAATAAATGGATGGTTCATAAAATATGTTACTCGGTACTTAAATTGTTGATTTATTCAATAATAATTTTGAATGACTAAACGAACTCCGTTTCGTAGTATTTTTTTGTAGGGACGATCTTCAAATGAATCTTACGAAATTGAACGGTGAAATTTCTATGGTGAAGATACTTATTTTGCAATTGAAAAAAAAATGAGGCTTATTCTCAAAGGGGAATGCAAGCATTATCCTTATTTTGTTTACAAAGGCAATCAACTCTTATAGGCCAAATCTCTTTTGTCAAAGAGAAGTGGTTTTCTCTCTACGTCGAGGAGAGTCTTTGTGGTTATAGTCTCTTTCTCGCTTTGTCAAGAGAACTTTTATGATTGTTTTGTGGTTTTTGCACTAGGCAAAGGACAATGAGAAGAATACTCAACTGTTTGTTGAACGTGACTCATACCAAGATCATCAGAGAGCAGTGCAATCTCATGGTGTCTTTAATTAGTTTTTCAACTTGCAAGGTATAGTACCTGTGATTAGAGTTTTGGGTTAAAGATTAACGGTTCTCTATTAGGAAATTCTATTTTTTATGCAGTTGTAGTGTTTTGGCATGTGGAGCCTCTTAAATTATTCAAAAGTACATTTTCTCCCTTTAAATACTCCTGGTTATTTTAAGACTTTGGATAGAATAAATCAAAAGAACCAATGAAAAAAATAAACAAAAGTATGCATAAGTAGAAAAAGAAGTGTGCGGATAATACCATTTCCCTTCATAACACGTAAAACTTTATTTTCTAAAGATTATTAAAATGCAAATTAATTAGGTCGAAGATGTGAACTTTCCCAATTTCTTCAAGATTTCTTTTAAACTTTGTTCTATATCAAACCAATCACCCTAGCTGCTTTTCAATTGTTTAGCAGCTAAAACACTAGTTATGGTAAACAACAGATCCATACGATCGACAACTTGACAAAATGTAGGAGATAACCCTACGCAACAATGCATTATAAGTCGTGAGCATGCATTATGCGGTCGATCGACAAACGTCGACATATTATGTTAATTAATTTTTTTTGTTTTAGATTATATAATGTGTAATGTGCATTGTGATCCAAGGTCTTACGTGGGAAACCATGTTTTTCTGTATCCTGCTGACCCAATCATGCATTTTGTATGAATCTTTTTTTGTGGAGCTGATAAGGTACTGCTCACGTTCTTCAGTTAATGGCCAAAAAAATTATTAGGTCATTGCCATTCCTATCGTGTCATTTTTCGGTAAAGCTAGGGTTTGCCCAGCTTTCTTTATATTGGTTATGTGGTCCAATTCTTTCTTTTTTCCTTATTGAGATGATTATGAGATCAAAATTTAAAGAAGCAATTCCTATTAAGTGTAAGTTTTTTTATTTTTTATTTATCTTTTTTATAACAAAGAAAGAGAGACATTATATTTTACGGGGAAACAGATCCAGGTCCAAAAACTTAAGTTGTTTTTTAGATTTAGTCCCGTTTGTAACATACGTATATCATAAGAGAAATATTATTTAAGATAGAAATGAATAAAACTAATTATAAAAGAGGGTAGATTACAAGCAAACAAGATCTATTATATATAGGTAATCAAAAACGATTTATCTAAAAACGTGTAATATAGATGGATAAATCTAATCCTATCATTTAATTCCTAGTATTATAAGTAATCCTGTAATTTAAAAGATATTGCATTCTTTACAACTTTCAATTTTATAAACTTAATAAAAAGATTATGTTCATCGGACCTATTTCAAAGAAGTGGATTATTCCTAATAATAACTCACAATATTATCCATATATACCACTGCATCATATCAAATGTTACATATTGCTAAGACGACGCAATTGAATAAAAAGAATTACATAATAAAAAAACTTACCGTTTGGAATTAAGATTAATGAGCAACCACACATCTGAGAGAGGAGAGAGAGAGGTACCACGTCATTTGATATCGTTTCTTTTCTAGTTGTGGAATGCAAGCATTGCTCTTTCAAGTTGTGTATGTACTATTTACACGTGAATAAGAAAAGCATAGAGATGGATGCGTGGAAGTGACGGCCCGAGGAGATCGATTATTCAATGAGCCTTTGCCAACTTTTCTAGGCTAATTAAAGGCTTCCATGTGGTAGTGACTCAATTCACCACTTAAGGCTCTTTTTCTACAACATAAACAATACGTTGGATAAATTCTTGCAGACCTCAAAGCCAATATTCATGCTTGTCACCGTTGCCACCGTTCGGCAACTTTGGCTCTTCGCCATTTTAGGCCACCACCGCCAACTTAAGTGGCTCGCCACCATTTCTGTTTTTTGGTTTTTGAGCCCTGATTGGTCGTTGGCCTGCACGAGTACTAGTCTCCTGGCAGCCGTCACCTTTTCTTTTGTTTTTTTAACAAACGATATTATCTACATTAAAGAGATAGAAATTGAGCTAAACTTCATAATGGCTAGCAATAATGTGGTTTAAATTCGTCTTTGGAGAGAATGAAACCTAAAACCTCACTTATAAGTAATGAGGAATACCACTAGACCGTAGTACTCAGGGACACTAATATATTGGACACGTTTTGTGTTTTGAATCCACACCAATACCTTAATAATTAAAAACAAAAACCCCTTTAGCTAAATTTTGTTTTTCTTTTAACTAAGTATTTTTTTTTCAAGAGTAATATGGATCTGAAAAATTAGTCAAGGTGATTTGCGATAAGCATATTAACTTCCGTCCTTAATAAAGAAAAGAAGAAGGGTACATAATGAATATTTTGGAATGTTAATAATATTTTATTTTAGTGTGTCATATAACACGATTAAGATGGGTGGTGATGTCCATGCACTTTCTATTAATTTCTGTCTTTTAATTTTCTTAAATTCATTCAATTTGACAGTAAAAATTGAGAAAAGTACGTAGAACACTAAAAAAAAAAAAAAAAAGAGTAAATAGCACCCACCTTAACAAAAAAAAGTTACACAGTCATGGCTTTTATAAAAATTTGCTTGTAAAAGAATCAATAAGAATATTGTTACTTATAAGAACAAAAAAATAAAACAACAAACGCCTCTAAATGGTGCTAATATTAAAATAGAAAGTAACGTGAAAAGTTCCAAAAGAGCCAAAAAGCAAATCTAATACGGCGCTACCTGGAATCCGAAACCTTTACTTTCATAGGTTTGATATTACAGTGTGTATAATATACAAAAGCCACCCATGTTGCGACTTAAACCTAAACCTAAACTTGTCCAAAGGATTCCCGAAAGGGACATAGTTAGTTTCTTGTTTCTCTCTTGCAAAAAGAGTATGCAAGAATAAATTATTTAATAGGTAAATCGGATAAAAAAATATGAAAATTAGGTAAAATATAAGTATTTTATTTTTTATTATTTTTTTAGCACAAACAATATTACTATTCTAAACTACTTAAAGAAAAAAGGAGAGTGTTTGAACCCAGTAACACCAAGGAAATGCACCACTCGCAACTAGTACTACATCTATTTATTTAATTGATGCAAATAATAATCAACTGTCGGCTTTAACTGGAGGTGGAAAGGCCAGAAAAACATGCATGGGTAAAGATATTTTAATGTATATGGCAATTGCATTGCTCCATCTGGAAATCAGGTGGTGACATGCATGCACCGGATTTGCTTCCATTTTTACAGCATGATTTAAACCCAACACGAATACATACTACTTGACACGAAGATACTATGATGATTAGGGAGCCGTCCATACTACTTAACACAAAGATAGTATGATGATGAACGATCATCCATGCATACAAACAAACTGCTCAGTTTTGGTGTAAAATATTTCTGAAATCATAAGATATTTTGAGCATATATCTTGTAAGGGGATTGGTTTAGGTGGGTGTGCCTAAATAACCAGACATAAGCACACCATAGGGTGCCACAGCCAAGTGCCAAAAGTTTGGCACTTAACTCCATTTGGAAGTCGATCAGGTGGTGACATGCACCGGCCCTGCTTCCATTCCATACTCACGTCCAGGGGCGGACCGACTTAGGAGCCGGGAGGGGGGGGGGTGTGGGGGGTGGGGAATTGGGGGGGGGGGTGGGTAGTGTGTCAGCTAACTCTTCGAACTTCGGTGAATTTTCATAGATGACTTGGGTGCTACCCTTTTAAAGATTGGAGTTGCCCTTCACAGTCTAGTACTAATATTATTTACCTCTGGCTTGTTTGTTGGTTGTGATTACAATTTTCATAGATGACTTGGGTGCTACCCTTTTGAAGATTGGAGTTGCCCTTCACAGTCTAGTACTAATATTATTTACCTCTGGCTTGTTTGTTGGTTGTGATTACAATTGTAGGAAGAAAAAAAGAACCAAGTAAAAGACTATATATCCAAAAATGCAAAGTAAATGAAATGGTAATCTTAGAGAATGAACAAAGCATCATCATTCTTGGACAAACATATTAATGGAATGCAATGATATCAATCAATTTGTTAGTGTGCTCAAGATAAGTGTGTTCCTTTGTTAAGCATCATATAGGAGCAACTTTGGAATGTGTTAGTTACCCACGCAAATGGAGTATTAATAAATGTGCAGTATGTCTTTGCTTTTGACTTCAGGCCTACCTAGACTCGATGAAATGACGATATGCATGCTATTTCTGTTAAAAAAAAATTTGCACACTACGTGCACTATTCTTACTCCCCCCCCCCCTCCAAATTTTTTTTTTTTTAAATCCGCCACATGCTCGATCGGTGGGATTTGTTACAAACATGGTCTATATATGTTTGGGTACGCAGCCTTGGCCGCTTAAAGAAGTAAGAAATATAAAGTTTTGTACGATCAATTGTTTAGATTGAAAATAAATTTAATGAGTACTTTGATTTTCAATTTCAGGAAGGAGTTAGAATTCTGATTTCAAATTCTAAGGTTGATATATTCTTAGTTTGTGTAAGTATATTTTAACTTATTGCTTGTTTACTAATCCATAGTCAGAATAAGAGGAATTGAATTACGGAGGAGTTGAAAAGGAGTGGAGTCATAATCAGATTCATGTTGAAATAGTTTACTAAAATTTAAATGAATATGAGTAGGAATATTACTGAACCATGTAAGTTGTTAACTAATTTGCTTGAATTGGAATGAAAATCAATGTGATTTCTGAAATGCCCCTATACAATACAAGTAACCTATTTTTGCCTCGTTTAATAATCCGAAATCAGAATAAAAGGAATTGAACTAAGCAGGAGTTGTAATGGGGTGGAATTGAAATTACATTTTTGTTGAAACTATTTAATAATTTTTAACTGTTTAATAATTTTTTTAAGAATCAAAGTGGGAAGAGTACTTAACTATATAACTGTTTAGTTATTCACATGAATTAGAATGTTGCATGTGATCCAATATTCTAGTAGATAGGATGTTGGGTTTGTATGCATGTGTCACGGGTTCAAAACTCCATGTCCCCCTAAATTAATGTAATAGTTTCTCAGTCTCCCCTTCCCCTTAACAATAAATTAAAAATGAACATGAATCGAAATAAATATCAATATTGATTAGAGTAATGTACTATATGTCCTCGTAAGGGGCTGGGGGGGGGTTTCGCGTGTGCAACAAGGCTAGGGTTAAGGTTTCCTTGCCAATGATTGTGCTACTTGGTTTCAAATCTGCGTCTACTTCTCTGTCTAGTGGACGGCTTGATCTTCTCTAAGTGAGAGCAGTGGTGGGATTTGGTGGTACTCTAGGTGTGTTAGGGGTTCGCGGGATATCTAGGGTTTGGCAATGGCGAGGAATGGAAAATTGAATATGGAGTCTTTGGCACAGAGGTTTAGGACGAGTTTATCGTTGTCGGAGAATGAGAAGAGAAGAATCAAGATTGAAAAGAAGGTTGTTGAGGGTGCTTTGCTGGGCTTCCATTACAGTGTTGTAGCGGAAATTTTCACGAACAAAGTTGTCAATGACAATGGGTTTCTTGATCAATTCACTAGTCTATGGAGAGGAATGAAGGGTGTGTCTATTAAGGCACTAGGCAGGGCTTGATTCATGGCTCAGTTTGTTGGTCGGCGAGATATGAGTAGAGTGTTAGAGGCGGAGAAACTATGGCTCTTCCGTGATGATTTGGTGTTGGTGGTAGATGGTGCTCGCCATGGTCGATGGGTGGAGCCCCTTCATTTAGTTTCAATGTGGGTTCAACTACATAATGTTCCTTCGCTTAATATGACGGAAAAGATGGCTTATGTGATAGGGGGTTTGATCGGCAAAGTGCTTAAGGTGGATAAAGATGATGGTCATGACTGTATTGGTCGATTCTTGTGCATCAAGGTTTGCTTTGATGTCTGTGAACACTTATGCGTAGAGTTAATGTCGAGTTTCCCAATGATGGGGAGATTTAGATTGATTTTGGTTATGAAGGGTTACTTAACTATTGTATAATATGTGGCAAGATAAGACATATGACTAGATGCTGTAAGTCAGAAATATTGGGTGAGGAAGTTTCGGAGGTGGATACGGAGGCTTTGTATGCCTTCAAAGGACTTGATGCAGAGTATGATCTGAGGGGAATTGGCTTGGTGGGCGAACTTCCTGTTGGGCCAGAGGGTTGATGATGTGCATAGAGGGCCAAAGGGTCGTAATGGTCATGCCTCATCCTCAAATTGGCGATGGCATTCTAATTCAGCCTATATAAACCACAATGTACGTCGTGCAAGGGAGGCTGAGGAAATAGAATGTCAACGGATGGGACGGGAAAAAGCGTTTGATGCAGGCCTCATTGGTGTTGGTGGTTCGATTGTGTTGGAGGCAGGACGGGTTATTTTGGTGAACCATCTAGAAATGGAGACAGGTATTACAAAAACTACTGAGGTACTACAACTTGTTCAAGAGATTGATTTGAATATACCTGTGATGGTTGAGACAATTGGATCTTATGAAGGTATCATTAAGATGGGCATGATAGAGACAAGGATGGGGGGTTGTTTCAGGACTCTGACCCTTTTCAATCTCTTTCCAATAATCGAGGCTATTTCGAGAGGGGGTGTGAAACAAAGCCGAGAGGATGACTATGAGCTGGATGTGATTGATAAGGCGGTGTACCGTATGTACAAAATACAAAGGTCAGGTGTTGACCAAGTGGAGGCTACCTATGAGGGGTCTCCGCACTTGCAATGAAAATCATATGTTGGAACTGTCAGGGGATCGGGGGAAACTTGACAGTCGACGACCTTCTGGAGCAAAATAGGCTCTATTCCCTCAAGGTTGTAGAAACAAAAAATCATAGTAGGAGGTATCGTTATTTGAAACAAAGGCTTGGTATGGCTTGTATGCATGCTATTGAGCCTGGGGGAATTGCCGGAGTATGTGTTTGTTTTGGAGAGATGCCAAGGATGTTGTTTTAGTAAAATATGGAGATTTTTTCATTGAGATGTTGATTGAAGATGTGGTCCAAAAATGTAAGTGGTGGCTTGTCATTGTTTATGCTAGTACGGATGATCGAAAAAGGGCACAACAGTTGGGTGTATTAACAGAACGAATAGCTAGCTATCCAAAGTCATGTATGTTGATAGGGGATTTTAATGATTTATTATCATACTCTGAAAATGAGGGGGGGAATTTGCTCACGGCTGCAAGTATGCGGTCTTTTCAGAAATTCATGATGAATACAAGATTGCTAAACTTAGGATTTGAAGGTGTTTGGGCCCAAAATACTATGGTTGGGCCGAGCAGCAAGATGTGCTCGGCCCAAGGTGATGACAAATACTATGGGCCGAATAATGAAACCCGGGCCAGCTGGCAGGGTCAGCCAAATCCTATCCTAAGTAGTCCAGATGAATAGAAAAGGTCGAGGAAGTCCTGGTGCTACTAGGAGTCCCGACCGGCAAGGAATGGAGTCTCGAAAAGAAGGAAAATTCAGAACCCCAGTGGGAGTAGGTTTGTTCGAGTTAGAGTCGAAATGGGACAAGGACTCCCAATCCAAATCAAAATTGGTTTCAAGGAATGGGGTACTATAAATACAAGAAATCATGCAACAGAAAAAGCCCCTTCAAAATCAGCATACAATTGCCCTGCGCAAAACCTCTCAAACACCTTGAGATTTTTTCCTTTTCTTTTCCTGCCGACACATCTTCAGTTTGGATAAACAGCATTGTGGAAGCACCCAGCGAGCACCTTCAGTTTGGATAAACAGCACTGCTGCCGCAGAATCAGCCGACCGAGGAGCACCTTCAGTTTGGATAAACAGCACTGCGTCGAGGTCGACCGATTATCTATCTAAGTCTCGGCCGAGAAGGGTTTTCGAACCCTTGTTGGTAGAGGTCATCTTACTAGCCTTTTCGGCATAGTTGGGTGTTACGAATTGCATTGCTCGGCGCATTGGACGCCGAGTGATTTTATGATTGGATACTCGCAAGTAAGTTTCAGGGTTCGGCATTCCAACGGCCGAACTACGTTTACCATCAAGACATATATCACATTCGAGTACTTGTGCCCGTATAGTTTGGTCTCGATTCGGCGTGCTTATACTCTACGAATATAATCACAGTGACCGAATCAGGCTCCGACGATTTGTGAACTCCATAGAATTAGTAGCCTTGTCTTCAGGCTATAGAACCCAGAGACCGAGAGCGTTCCTTCCTCGGTCGCAATCGCAAGATACAGAAGTCAACAGCGCGCTTAACGCGACATCATCAAATTTTACTCCTCGGCCGAGCTCGGCCGACGAGTTGGCACACCTCGCATTCAACCAAAGGACGTAGTTAGCTTATTAGTTACTCGGCCTGCGCGCCACGTAGGTTTTGTAATTTTTAGAGTCAACATTTTGGCACGCCCAGTGGGACCATTGTGCTAAACCTTCGGAGTTCATGACAGTTGAGACACGGTTTACAAAGAAAAAAACAACCATGGGAAAGTCAACAGCTGACTTACCAGTGCAAGGCCTTGGGCAGGATTCGCACCCTGCAAAAAATCCGATCGTTGCTGCGCCGCCCGAGGCTACAAGTGTGACACGCCGAGAAAATGAAATCTGTCTCGGCGGGCAACCTGACAATGCGGTGATCCCGAATCAAACGACGGGCATGTTTGTGGAGGGTATAGTGGAAGATTGTGACGACGATGGTAGGGAAGGCTCTGATCCACCAAATAGGTCGTTTCTTCGGAGACGGCTTGATGAGCAGTATCGTCAGGTCGAGCAATCGATTGGTCAAAAGATGAATGATTTACTGGAAGCAGTATGAAGTAACAACGATACACAGACCAGAATGCTTGAAATATTAATTAGTAAAGCCTTCAAAGATGGCCAGGTCGGCCAACCTCGGCAGCTTTCGACGAATGTGCCAGTACCAGCCGAAAGAAGGCCCGCCCGGCCGCAGCCAATCACCTTAGAACAAAGAGGTGGACCGGGAAGTAGATCCGAGGGACCAAGCCAGGGAGAAGAAGCCGTTTCCGTAACATGACTGAAGTCCAGAGGATGATTGACTCGGCCCTAAAGAAGGGGCCGAAGTTTCCAAAGTTCATCCATCCATACCCGGCTTATGTAGAAAGGTTTGAATACCTACGAGGTTTTAAGATCCCTGATTTCAGCCCTTTCGCCGGGGAATCGTCTCTGTCCTCATTAGAACATGTGGCTCGGTTCACAGCACAGTGTGGGGACGTTAATAGCGACTTCTATAAATTACGGTTGTTTAACTTCTCACTGACAGGCTCAGCTTTCGCCTGGTACATTAATCTTCCGCCCAATTCCGTGCAGATTTGGGAAGAGTTAGTCGAAAAGTTCCATGAACAATTCTATCGGCCAGGGATGGAGATGTCCGTATCATCGTTGGCCAAGATGGCTCAGGCATCCGACGAATCTCCAATGGAATACCTAACAAGGTTTAAGTCGGCCAGGAATTGGTGCCGAGTACCACTCCCCGAAGTGGAATTCGTCAGGATCGCTCTCAACGGGTTAGACATGGAGTACAAAAAGAAGTTCCTGGGGGCAAACATTCGCGATATATACGAACTTGTTCAACACGTCGAACAGTATGATTATCTGCTCCGAGAAGAAAAGATATCGAAGTCACCATCCCCGGGGAACGTTGTATAAGAACCCCACGGTTAGCTATACCTCGGCCGAAAGCGGGGACCCTCAGTATGTCAGTGTGGATGCGGCCGAGATAGTAATAGACAAACCATACGTTTGCAAGGCTCTGGCTCAAGTAAATGGCAAAGACACCAAAGCCCATTCGGCCGCCGAGGAAATGAGTAAGTCTTCGAAAGTCTACACTTTCGATATCACCAAGGCCGATGCAATTTTTGATCAATTATTGGCAGCAAAGATCATCAAGCTTCGGCCGGGACATATTATCCCTAACGCTGATGAATTGAAGGGAAAGGTATACTGCAAGTATCATAGCTCTAATAAGCATGCAACCAATAATTGTGTCGTATTCCGGGATACAATCCAAAGTTGGATCGAGAAAGGAAAGTTGAAATTTCCAGAAAAGCAGATGGCGGTCGACGTCAATCCCTTCCCTTCAACAACAATTGGTATGGTGGATGCTCATCTTCCTAAAAACAAAGGGAAGGCCGAATACGTCCCGGTGCAGCATATCCGTCAACGGAATGGTCGAACAAGGCTAAAGCTTGATGTATTTTCGAATACATCACCCACGGAACAATTAGGGCCACCCGCCGATGAGCCTATAACAAGGTCCAGTTCCAACGAAACTCACGAATCAAAGGTTCTATGTGACCATTGTAAAACACCAGTCGAACCTGGGAAGAAGACATCTTCAACACCCCCTACGGACCCTACAATATCGCCAAAGGAACTTGGTCCACGACGTCAAGTGTTTGATCGACTCGGCCCACAAGTACGGTCGAAAGACTAGGCCTCGGCCAGGCGGCGTCTTGACTTCGACACACCTTTCTATAATGAGGATTATTACTCACGCAATACCAACAGTACAGGCTCACCAGTCGATCGTAAAACTTTCAAACCACCCAGGACATCGGATCAACGCTGGTACAGCACTTAAAGCGAGGTTCCGACCTAGCAAATTATTCAGAAAACTTCCGACCTAGCAATTAAAGCGAGGTTCCAACATATACGGGAGGCTCGGGTACTTGGTTTTGAGGTTGATCCTTATATAGATATCGACACCCGCCGAATTACTTTTTTTGCTCGACGACCTTCAGCATTTGCGCTATCATTTCGAAGTTTTCTCGGCTGTATCGCTCTTCGGCCTCACGGTCGACGAGGAAAAACGAATCGCACGATTGGATACATATCTAGACACGAGGAACGCCCGTATTGCCTATGAAGAACGAGCCCGTATAACGAAGAACCAACATAAGTCTTCGGCAGTCAACATAGTCGAGGAAAATAGCCAAACCACACTCGACTTGGTTCACACGTCTCAGATACCGGCTCTTACCGAGGCACTTAAAAGTTTGATCGTGGATGTTCCACCGACTGATACTGTGGTTAGTTCTACAGAAGACTGACGACCACGATCCAATGGGTCCCTCGGTCCTCGAACAAATGGAGATCAGTATGGTCCACGTCCTACCAGCTGAATTCCAACCAAGTACCCACCAGTCAAATTTCTTGGACGGGGACGTGGTCGCCGAGGAAGCAACACAAGTAGATTTCGTCGCAAACAACGACGACAGAGAAACCCGAAGCACGGACAACCTTAAGGCGGCTTTGGCCGAGCTATTTCCCCGCTCCCCATCGGTTAATCTCCAACACCTGAAGACGTTGTACGTCACGGCTCACATCGAAGGATTTCCTATTTCTAAAGTGTTTGTCGACTGTGGAGCCACAGTCAACATTATGCCAATATCTGTCATGAAGGCTTTACACCGTTCTGATAATGAACTCATTCCGTCAGGGATCACTATGAGCAGCTTCGTTGGTGACAAGTCTCAGACTAAAGGAGTGCTACCGTTGGAAGTTAGCATTGTTGGTCGTCAACACATGACGGCATTCTTTATAATTGATTCCAAGACCGACTATAACGCATTACTTGGCCGCGACTGGATCCACCAAACCAGTTGCATTCCTTCATCACTACACCAAGTTCTCATCTTTTGGGACTGCAAATCGGTCATCGTCCACCCAGCCGATAACCAACCATTTGAGACCAACATGATTCAGGCTCGCTATTACGACGATCACGTCGGCTACATCACCTTCCAAGGCCTTAACGAAGATGGGCGGCCGACGAGAATTTCGGTACAGAAAGTGATTGAGGTCGGCGCCGAGAGTGTCCAACAGGATTCGGCGAGACTTGGCTTGGCGGATTTAGTCACCAATGCCGATGATTGAGCACACCAAGCAAGAACAGCGTCAGGCCGCGGTTTCATCAACGATGGAACGTCTGCTGGCCCATTGGTACGCCATTACCAAGCAACCGCATTCCAGCATCAATTTAATTGAATTTTTGGCCGAAGCAGATGACGGCCCTGTCCTGTCTCTCGATAAAGTTCAGGCTGCGCCGGCCGAACTTGAAGACCATCGGCCTCAAGTCAAGGACCCATTAGAAGAAGTTAACGTAGGCACGGCCGATGATCCTCGCATATTGTTTATAAGCGCGTTACTCCCACCGACCACGAAGGTCGAACTCCGTAAGTTACTCCAGGAATTTAAAGATTGCTTCGCGTGGAGTTACCATGAAATGCCAGGCCTCGATCGAAACCTGGTAGAACATGAGCTACGCATCAAAGACGGATGTAAGCCTTTTCGGCAACCCCCTCGCTGATTTTCGACCGAGGTACAACTCGGCATTAAGGAAGAATTGGTTCGGCTTCTCAAAGCCGGATTTATTCGGACCGCTCAGTACGTCGAATGGTTAGCCAATATCGTCCCAGTGTTGAAGAAAAATGATGCCCTCCGCATCTGCATCGATTTCCGTAACCTAAATCTGGCTACTCCCAAGGACGAATATACAATGCCAATCTTAGATTTGCTAATTGATGCCTTAGCTAATCATGAACTGCTATCTTTTATGGACGATCATGCGGGATACAACCAGATTTTCATCGCCGAAGTCGACGTCCACAAGACGGCTTTCCGTTGCCCAGGGGCACTTGGTACTTACGAATGAGTAGTCATGCCATTCGACCTCAAGAATGCCGGTGCCACATACCAACGAGCCATGAATATGATCTTCCACGACTTAATCGGGACCATCATCGAAGTTTATATCGACGACGTGGTGGTAAAGTCGAAACGCCGCCAAACGCACTTGGATGATCTGCGACAAGCGTTCCTTCGCATGCGCAAGAATAATCTCAAGATGAACCCAGCCAAGTGTGCTTTCGGTGTTTCGGCCGGTAATTTCCTAGGGTTTTTGGTGCACCATCGCGGCATTGCAGTCGACGCAAATAAAGCACGCGCCATCATTAGCGCCCCACCTCCCACAACAAAGAAACAGCTGCAGTTGTTACTCGGGCAGATAAACTTCCTCCGCCGCTTCATCGCCAATTCGGCCGGTAAAATGAAGGCATTCTCCACTCTCCTTAAACTTAAGGATACCGATAAATTTGAATGGCGCGAAGAGCATCAAACTGCATTTACGCAAATCAAGGTGGCCCTTTCCACCCCACCCGTGCTGGTTCCACCTTGTCGCAACAAACCCCTTAAATTATACATTTCGGCAGCCGCCGAATCCATTGGTTGTCTCCTCGCGCAAGACAACAACGTAGGACGTGAGCAAGCTATCTTTTATCTTAGCCGAAATCTGAATTCACCAGAGCTCAATTATTCACCTGTTGAAAAACTTTGCTTAGCTTTGTTTTTTGCCGCGTCCAAGCTTCGGCATTACATGCTCCCATCAGTTACGCAGGTCATCGCCCAAACAGACGTAATTCGTTACATACTAACTCGGCCTATCGTCAAAGGCCGAATCGGGAAATGGACGCTCGCCTTATCCGAGTTCTGCCTGCAGTACGTACCCCAAAAGGCCGTCAAAGGGCAGGCTCTCGCCGACTTCATGGCCCAACACCCTTCCTCATATGGTTTTGAAAGAGGCGATGTCGACATCGGTCTAGTCACTACACGCGATAACCATTGGACTATGCATTTCGATGGTTCCAGTACTTCGACTTCGGCGGGTGTCGGCATTGCAATTCAATCGCCCGACCACTGCCGATGGTATTTTTCTCTGAAGTTGGATTTCAGCTGCAAAAATAATCAGGCCGAATATGAAGCCCTCATTATCGGCCTCCACGTTTTACACGATCTACGGGCCTCCCGTGTTCTTGTCCTCTGTGATTCCGAACTTGTGATTAACCAATTGAACGACATTTTTCGTTGCATGAGTTGTACTTTAGCGCCATATCACATGGTCGCCACCTACTTGGCCGAGTCATTCGAACGGATAACGTTTGAACATATTTCACGAATCCACAACACAGATACCGACGAACTCGCCCAGATCGCCCCCGGAGCACAACTCATGGGGGGCAAGCTCGATCGACCTCCAGCGCACACACGTAATACGTACTAGGGTAACGTCGCTCCCATCCCTACTAGAACGAGGAGACCCCGTAGAAGTATGTGACGTCGAGGTAGAACCAGATGATTGGAGAAAGACGATGTTATGGTACCTCGATAATCCCAACGGGAAACACGACCGGAGAACGAAGGTCCTCGCCACGAACTACGTGTTGTACCAAAATGAGTTGTACCGCAAAGGCGAGGACGGGTTACTACTATTGTGCCTCGGCCCACATGAGGCCGCCCAAGCAATGGCCGAGGTACATGAAGGTATTTGTGGGGCACACCAGTCTGGACGAAAGATGCGCTGGTTGCTTCGACGACACGGTTATTTTTGGCCCAATATATTAAAAGATTGTATCGAATATGCACGGAGATGCGTACCATGCCAAATTCATGGACCCGTGCAGAGAGCCCGGCCGAATTACTACACTCGGTTACTAAACCATGGCCGTTCAGAGGTTGGGCAATGGACGTAATTGGCAAAATCACGCCATCATCGGGGGCAAGCGAAACACGCGTGGATAATGGTAGCAACTGACTATTTCACTAAGTGGGTCGAGGCAAGATCATACGCCGAATTAACGGCCAAAGAGGTATGCAATTTCGTAGAGGAAAATATTGTGACCAGATTCGGCGTGCTAGAAACGATCATAACTGATAATGGCACTATATTCACGGCCGATAGGTTTAAGGAATACGCGGCAAGTTTGAACATCCGACTTGAGCAATCTACGCCGTACTACCCATAGGCAAACGGGCAGGCCGAGGCAAGCAATAAAGTGTTGATCGGCATCCTTGAAAAAATGGTAAAAGAGAAACCTGGGTTGTGGCATTTGAAGTTAAATGAAGCATTATGGGCATACTGAACTTCACCCCGGTCGACCACTGGAACCACTCCTTACGCGTTAACTTATGGACACGACGCGATATTACCGGTCGAGCTGAGTATAAGCTCGTTATAAGTAATCGAGCAGAGTGATTTGTTCAGCATTGAATATAGTCAAGCGATGCGACAAGAATTAGAAGATTTAGAAGAAAGTCGAATCGACGTGGGTAACTTATTGGTAGCGCAAAAGAAAATTGCCGAGCGAGCGTATAACCAGCGTGTAAGACAAAAAACGTTCGGCGAAGGAGAATTGGTTTGGCAAACTGTGTTGCCTGTTGGTATTAAAGACCCCAGATTTGGTAAGTGGTCGCCGAATTGGGAAGGGTCATTCATCGTTCACAAAGTCCTCGGCAAGGGGGCATATCATCTAAGAGATCGGACTGGTTCGGTCCACAAATTGCCGATTAATGGAAAGTTTTTGAAGAAGTACTATCTAATTACATGGGAAATGCAGGAGTAAGACCATTGTATTGACAGCAAAAGAACTATTGTATTGATAGCAAAATGATCATTGTATTGATAACAAAAGAATCATTACAAGAGAGCAAATACAAATACAATGATAAATTCCTAAGGGGTCGAGGGGAGGAAAGTCTCGAGGGCAGCTTTTAGCTCCAGCCACTTAGCTTCGCTCAAAATTATCTCAGCCTGCCTTGTCTTCTTGTTGCACTGCAGTTGCTGGATACGCCGTGCACCGGCAGCGAAGGCCGTCAGCCGAGCCTTGTTGGCCTCAAAGTCCTTCTCAAGCTCGGAAGAAGTAGCCGACCTTTACCGTTGAAGGTCAGAAATTTGACGCTGAAGGTCAGAAATCTGGCGATCAAACTCGGTCAGCTTCGCTTTCTTCGCTTTGATTACCTCCAGCTCTACTCGGCTAGCCTCTTGCGTGACCTTGGCCACCTTTAGGTCATCCTCGGCTTGTAGTGCTCGCTCGAAGATAAGAAAGTGTTACCGAGTCCGTTCCAGGAGATCGGTGAGGAAAGAGATACCCTCCGTGCTCAGGTGACCACCGCTGGCGAGGTCATTAAGACACTCTCTAACGGAGTCAAGGCCCTTGCATCGGAGAGCTTGGGAGGCAGTAAGAGACAGGACTTCGTGCAGCTTCACGAAGACTTCGGCCTCGGGCATGGCTCCCGCTGGTTCGGCAGGAGCAGTGGAGGAGCCGGCCTCACCGGTCGTGCTCTGGAGAGGAACGTCAAGCTCCAATTCCCACGATGGCTGCACATAAGAGGAAAATTTTGTAAATGACAGTAAAGACGTCATGATATAGTGCATAAAAAGAAAAAGGATTCTTTTAGACCTGCCGAGAGGAGACTTCGGCCATGCCCTCTGGGTCATTGCTCGAACCCAGGGAACTTAATGGCCGAGCCTAGTACCTTAGACCGCTTCTCAATTCACGCGGCCGATGGAGGTCATCTACATTTGATGGCCATGACGGTGGCCAAGAAATATAGACAACGCCTGTCGGCGTATAGAATTGTCGGTGAAATGAACGTTCGGGCACCTGACATTTAATAGTCTTTTAAGAACATGTGTCATGAGAAAATTAACGCAAAAGAAAGAAGACTTACAAAGGCCGAGGAGACTTCCTGCGGAGGAATGGGGAAATCTTCATCCTGTGGGTGGATCGGCGTCTCGGCCATGGCCTCAGGGTCGGCCATGGGTCTCTTGCCGCGATCCACCGCATGAGGAGTCGGTCGAGCGGTCGCCTCGACAACCGGAGGAGGATGGACGGGAGGAGCGTTGATTGGTCGACGACGGCGTTCCAGGGGGACCTCGTCGTTCTCCCTCTCGACATCCTGAACAAAAAAAAAAACCTTCTGCGTTACGACTAGAAACCTAAAAGAAACAAGAGTGGAAGTGGAATTATACCTCTTCCAGAATGACCGTTGGAGTAGAGGGTGCCTCGACAGGTGCAGCCGGCTCCCCCGAGGCAGGCGCCACGACCGGCTCCGAGGCTGGAGCTGATGCGACGTTGGGATCGGATGCGACGATGGGTTTGGAGAAGCTGAGGCAGCCGGTACAGAAGGAGAGTCGGCAGGAGCAGGCGTCCCTGTAGTGTCACTAGGGACGACATGAATCTCCCAGTCGCCCTTCTTCGCCAATTTCTTGACACGTTTAGAAGGGCGAGAGGCATCATCCTCTGGCTCGGCCTCTTGGTGGGGGCGTTTGGCAGGAACTGCCAGCTTGGTGGCGATGTTCTTCTTCACCAACTTCTTCGCCTTCGCCACCGCGACGACCACCTCCACCTTCCTCGACACGCGACCCCCTGAAGAGCGAAGTAATTAGTAACAAGGATTAAGTGATATAAAGAGACAAAAAAGAGAAAAGAAGAGCGGAAAGACTACCTTGGGCCGACTCCTTAGTTTGAGCCAACGGCGTTGTCCGGGGACGGTCGCCGAAGATCTTTCTCACCAGATCTTCGGCCGGGGTGCCAAAGAAGTCGCCGATATACTCCTCCCATCAGTCCCCGAAGGTGTCGGTTCCCAAAGATTCAGGAACCGTCGGCCGGAGCCGGAATTTCCTGCACTTCTCTTGAAACTTCTGCTCCGACGTTTTGCATTCCCTTTCAGAGGAACCAGAAAGACGTCCTCGGCTCAGGAGAGATCGAGAGGCAAGCAGGGGGATGGGGCAGCCTTGAAGATAGCCGAGCTGTCGGGCGACGAAATGGGGGTGGTAGACCTCCCAGCTGGCTCGGCGGGCATTGCAACCAAGAGGAAGAACGCGAGCCAGAACGAACGACCCCCAGCATTGACGGATGTCCGCATCCTCGGACTCGGCCCATGCTGCCGTAGGGAGCCTGAGCGAGGAAGGATATTCCTGGCGCCGGCATACCAGGAACTCGTCATCCGAGAGGACGTCGAGGCTGAGGAAGTGTTTGAAGACCTCATCGGCTCGGTGAGGTGGCGCTTGAAGGCCGAGGGCGGCTGTTCGTTCGAAGGCAGGAACCTCTGGTCGAATGGTGGAGAAGTAGACCTGCAACCAGAGTTGGAACACCCAGAGGGGTCCGTTCTGGTGCGGGCCAATTTTGCCAATGGTCGCCTCGGCCAGGCAACGGTAGAGGTTGGCGAGTATGGCTGGACTGAGCGCTAGCGAGCGACCATTAGCCAGTGCCTGGGCCATCGGCATGTTCTCGACCAGGCATTTGTTTGACCTGGAACAACAGATGAATTTGTTGTACCAATAGAAGAGGAAGGCCTCGTGCTCTCCCTTCCTAAGGCCTTCCTCGCCTCGGCTGGCGAAATGAAGGATGAGGGTGTTGTAGTTGAAGAAGTTCTTGTGGAGCTTCTGAATAGTGCCTTCAGGTCGAGAGGAGAAGGGTATCCGGAAAGAGCGGCATCAATAGGAAGGCCAGTTGGAGAGGTCCCAAGAATGGCCGAGATGTCAAGGACTGTGGGGCCGAGAGGGCCGAAAGGCAGGACCATGGTGTTGGTGGCCGAACACCATAGACTCAGGGTCGCCATGAGCATCTCTTTATCCATGGCAATCTCCATGGTCGACAGAATGATGGCGTCATAGATGCCGAGAACTTTCCACTCATTGCCAAAGAAGGTGCTCATTCGGTCAACCCATGCGGCCCAGGCCGTGGTGGTCGAGGACTAGGCTCCCTGAGGCCGCGCCAGAATCCACTTTGACCAATCAAACCCCTGCAGCAGGGGTGTTAAACACTACTCCTTGAGCAGGCTAGTGACAGACGACGGCACTGCGTCTCTAAAGAGGGGACCCAGAATCTGGTGGGTGGTGGCCATGTCATTTTCGAATCGCAGCATCTTGACGACGCTCTGATCGATGAAATCTTTACACTTGTTGAGTTCATCGAAGAGTTTCGAGATAAAGGAGGCCATTAGTAGAGATGATAGGAGATAATTTGGAAGAAGAGGGATTGCAGAAGGAAGAACTGGAAGGTTTTGCTCGAACGAACAGGAATGATAAAATTGGGATTTTGGGATTTCTGAAAGCGTAAGATGCGAATGGCAGAAGTGTGGGTATTTATAGGCTTTTCAGAGTGAAGATCAAACGTCTGGAACTCAAAAAGCACTGGAATTCGAAAAGCACTGGTTCAAATTGGGGGGAAATTTACCGGGAAAGATTCCAATCATTTCAGATATTTTGGGAACCTACGAAGATGGGATCGAAGAGTCGAAAATCCAGGACGCAGGATTGCGTGCGGCGTCAGTTTTAATGCATTAATAAGGATAAGACGTTTCAGTTAGTGCACGGTTTCGAGGCCCATGATTGAAGCTTTTAAGAATGGCGGAGAATCAACACGTGGCCACGCGTTGGGGGCAACGAGGAAAGTGCAATCATGTCTCATAATATGCAGGAATAATGGTTATTAAGGAAGTAAAGTCCAAAAAAGCAATAAACGTTTTCGCTTCTTCAAGGCCGAGGCCCGACCAAGAGTTAACAGTTGGCGACCTCAGAAGCGAGGGGGCAATGTTTGGGCCCAAAATACTATGGTTGGGCCGAGCAGCAAGATGTGCTCGGCCCAAGGTGATGACAAATACTATGGGCCAAATAATGAAACCCGGGCCAGCTGGCAGGGTCAGCCAAATCCTATCCTAAGTAGTCTAGATGAATAGAAAAGGTCGAGGAAGTCCTGGTGCGACCAGGAGTCTCGACTGGCAAGGAATAGAGTCTCGAAAAGAAGGAAAATTCAGAACCCCAGTGGAAGTAGGTTTGTTCGAGTTAGAGTCGAAATGGGACAAGGACTCCCAATCCAAATCAGAATTGGTTTCAAGGAATGGGGTACTATAAATACAAGAAATCATGCAACAGAAAAAGCCCCTTCAAAATCAGCATACAATTGCCATGCGCAAAACCTCTCAAACACCTTGAGATTTTTTCCTTTTCTTTTCCTGCCGACACATCTTCAGTTTGGATAAACAGCATTGTGGAAGCACCCGGCGAGCACCTTCAGTTTGGATAAACAGCACTGCTGCCGCAGAATCAGCCGACCGAGGAGCACCTTCAGTTTGGATAAACAGCACTGCGTCGAGGTCGACTGATTATCTATCTAAGTCTCAGCCGAGAAGGATTTTCGAACCCTTGTTGGTAGAGGTCATCTTACTAGCCTTTTCGGCATAGTTGGGTGTTACGAATTGCATTGCTCAGCGCATTGGACGCCAAGTGATTTTATGATTGGATACTCGCAAGTAAGTTTCAGGGTTCGGCATTCCAACGACCGAACTACGTTTACCATCAAGACATATATCACATTCGAGTACCTGTGCCCGTATAGTTTGGTCTCGATTCGGCGTGCTTATACGCTTACGAATATAATCACAGTGACCGAATTAGGCTCCGACGATTTGTGAACTCCGTAGAATTAGTAGCCTTGTCTTCAGGCTATAGAACCCAGAGACCAAGAGCGTTCCTTCCTCAGTCGCAATCGCAAGATACAGAAGTCAACAACGCACTCAACGCGACATCATCAAATTTTACTCCTCGGCCGAGCTCGGCCGACGAGTTGGCACGCCCCGCATTCAACCAAAGGACGTAGTTAGCTTATTAGTTACTCGGCCTGCGTGCCACGTAGGTTTTGTAATTTTTAGAGTCAACAGAAGGTTACCTTTATACATGGCGCAATAGATGTGAGGAGGGTTTTATTCAGGAAAAGATTGATCGGGCACTTGTTACGAATAAATGGGTGCGATGTTATTAGCAAGCAGTAGTTAAGCATATGGTCCTTGAAGGGTCAAACCATGTGATGTTAATTCTTTTGACTAAGGTGGAACAACCTCAAATGAGGAAGAGGTTTTTGTATGATTTGCGATGGAACCATGAGGTACATTGTGATGAAGTGATCCGAGCATGTTGGGGTGGTGATTATGGTGGTTCTATTGCCTATAATTTGGTGTCTAAATTAAAAAGTGTTCGTCATAGCTTAGTTATGTGGTGGAAAGAGGTGGGCCGAAATTAACAGAAGGAAATATGTTGGTTGAAAGAAGAGCTCTGGAATGCATATAAGCAATCGGTTTTTGAAGGCCAAAGGATTTGGGATATGGAATCAGAATTAACAAGTGCAATCAAAAGAGATGAAGTGTATTGGCGTACGAAATCTGGAGTGCAATGGTTACAAGAAGGTGACAAAAATACAAGATTTTTTCATGCCCAAACTATGAAACGAAGACGGAGAAATTGTATTCGTGGACTGTAGGAAGAAGATAGTACTTGGTGTAATGATAGGCTACGTAAGCATGGCATTGCTATTCAATATTTTCAATCCCTTTTCTCTGGTGATCGGCAAGTGTGCTTTGGGGACAAATTACCTTGTGTTCCATGTAAGGTAGGAGTGGCGGATAACAATTTCTTGATTACACTGATAAATGATGTGGAGATTGAGAATGCTATCTATCAAATGCACCCCACAAAATCACCAGGTCTGGATGGATTTAATGCGAGTTTCTTTCAACATCATTAGGAAACAGTTGGTGGAGTGGTGATGGGTATGGTTAAAATTTTCTTTCAGTTAAAACAGATGCTTAAAGAATTGAATCATAACAACATAGTGCTAATACCTAAGGTGGACAACCCAACGAAGATGTCCCTATTTCGGCCAATATCGTTATGTAATGTGGTGTACAAGGTGATATCCAAGGTTCTAACGAATCGATTAAAGAGAGTTATTCCCAATGTGATTAGCCAAAATCAGTCGGCTTTTGTGGCAAGGTGGCAGATTTCCGATAATATTTTAGTGGTTCATGAGCTACTACATTCTATGAAACAAGGGAATGATGAAGGTATAAATTTTATGGCTTTAAAATTGGATATAGCGAAAGCCTATGATCAAGTTGAATGGTCTTTTCTTAATGCTATGTTGCATAAATTGGGATTTGATGATTTGTTTTGCCAATGGGTGATGGAGTGTGTGCAAACAATCTCATATAGTGTGGTAGTAAATGGCGAGGCTACGGGATATATAACTCCATGTAGATGACTTTGTCAAGGGGACCCGTTATCGCCTTTCTTGTTCTTAATTTATGTTGAAGTCTTCTCATCTTTTACTCATAATGAGGAGAAGATTGGAAGGATTCAGGGGATTAAGGTAAACCACCATGTTGAGCCTCTTTCCCATGTTTTCTTTGCGGTTGACTCAGTGCTTTTTTGCCAAGCTATGAAGATGGAAGCGGTGAGTGTTAATAGCTTGCTTCAATGTTATACGGAGGGTTCGGGGCAGTTTATTAATTTGGAGAAGAGTTTGGTTTATTTTATCTCTAGGTGCTCGCAATTTTTGAAGGCCCTTCTATCAGAAATTTTGGGTGTCAAGCATCAAAAGGGTCTTGGGAAATACTTGGGTATTCAAGCAGATTTTGGGGGGTCGAAAAAGAAAGTGTAAGAAGATGTACGTAATAAATTGGATGAGAGAATTAACGGGTGGGTGAAGTAGTTCTTAACGATTGCTGGGAATGAGATATTAATTAAAAGTGTGGCCTCAGCTCTACCTAACTATACAATGTCATATTTCCAATCACCTATTCAATTGGCAAAAGAGATCGAACAAGTGATTTCAAGGTTTTGGTGGAGAGACCAAAACACAAAGAAAGGGGTACATTGGATAGCTTGGAGTAAAGTGGCGAAAGGAAAATCAATACGAGGGCTTGGTTTTAAGGAAATAATTTCTTTTAACTTAGCTTGGCGAAGGTTGGGTGGCGTATTATTTGTAACTCGGAGTCTCTCCTTGCCAAAGTTCTTTGTGCTAAATATTTTCCCTTTTGGTCTTTTATGGATGCTCCAGTGGGGCAAGGTACTTCATGGGGATGGAAATGGATTATGTAAGGGAGGAAAGTATTGAAGGCTGGCATTCAATGGAGGGTGGGGGACGAGAGGAATATTAGGGTTGTGAAGGACCCATGGTTATCGACTCCACGTACTTTTCTTCCTATCTCGAGGCATGCGAAGATGCTGGGAAGGGTTGAGGATTTAATAGCGCATGGAGGTATTTGGAAAAAAAGACGTTATTTAAAGGTGTTTTACCGCCGAGGAAGCATGTATTATCTTGTGTATGCTCTTAGTAAATTTGGATGTGCTAATAAACTTATTTGGCATTACACAAAGAATGGTGTGTATGCAGTTAAATTGGGGTATTTGGTTACTTAAGAGATGAATCGAAATGGAGAGCTTGGCCGTAAGAGTGTGGGACAATTGAGTGGTGATCAGACTAAGGTTCTGGTGTGGTCCGCAATTTGGCAACTATTGGTTCCTTCAAAATTATGGTATTTTATATGGAATGGATGCAAAAATGATCCTTGCTATGCGAATGAATTTGCAACGCCGGTGGTATTCGGTTGGAGACAAAGTGTCCACATTGTGATGAAGTTCTGGAAACCCAGGTACATTTATTTTTTTAATGTCCGTTTGCTCGTGTGTTCTTGTTTGGATCACCAATTCAGTTGGATTCGGTTCTGGAGGAAGGGGTGATTTTTTGGATTCCTGGAAGTAGCTTTGTCGAAAATATAATGATTATGTGGAGAGTGGAAAACTATTGCAGTGGATTGTATGTGGTCCTTGGAGAATTTGGAAGTGTTGAAATAGGTTGATTTTTGACAAGATTGTTGTAGAGCCTCGTGATGCGGTAGAGCTTTTGCACCAACATTGGTACGAGATTGAGACGTGTGCTGAGGAAGAAGGGCAGCAGACATGCCGACAAGTACAGGGAGGTGGGGAGGTTGGGGGAAGATGGACTAAGCCACCATTTAGAACAATTAAAGTAAATTGTGATGGGGCTTGGTGTAAGCTGACTGGGAAGGGGGGTTTTGGGTGGGTAGCAAGGGACTTTGTTAGGATATTCAAAGGAGCTGGAGGGGTGGGAAAAATATTATGTTAGTCTAGTTTGATGGCGGAGGCAGAAGCGAATGCGATGAGGATAGCTTTGTTGGCATGTGTGGAGAAAGGCTTTGAGGTGGTTCAAGTAGAAACTGATACGAAGATTATGGTGGATATGTTAAATGGTGTATTACAACCTAAGGCCAGCATTGAAGGTGTTTTGTGGGACATTCAGCAGTTAAAGCAACAGTTGAGGTTGTTTGAATTTTCACTCCTCATACCTGTAACGGGGCTACGTATCAGGTGGCATCTTTTGTCACGCTTGTGGGGGATATCATGTGTGGAATTTTTATGAACCAGAGTGGTTGTTTAATTCTTTGGCTTCAGTTGTAAATATTTCAATTCGTATTTCATTATATTTACTCTTTGACAAAAAAAAAAAAATATATATATATATATATATATATATCAATGTGGTTACTAAAATGTTCCTATTATAGTAACCTATTTTATATGTTGATTCTTTTCTTTTTTTTCTTTTTTTTTGTATAACTTTATTTCTATTTATTTTACTTTAAATTTGTGAGAAAAAATTTCAATTCTTTTCATTTTTTTTATTTTTGATTTCTTTTGCTGAGGGTGGGTTAATGCAAAGGGAAATTTGGAATTTAGAAATAAGTGTGTAATGGGGAGGAAAAATTTATTGTGATTCTCCCAATAACCCGAAATTCAATTACCATCAAATTATAGGGATTCCAATTCCTCCAAATTTTAGAGTTGGATTCCAACATTTGCATGGGTCCTACCAAATTTTTTATTCTCAATATTTTGTAAACATATTCCATAATTAGAATTCAATTCCCTTTTTTCTTATTCTAATTACCTTTTACATAAATGTACCATTAGTTTAAAGCTAACTCTAAACACCTGTGTGGAAGTATATTAAAAAAAAAAAAATCCTCCTATTATCTCAAACAGAAAGTAAGAGGTGAGAATTAAGACTTTTGAACTTTTGTATTGCCTTTTGTTTTTATTTATTTTTGTGGTAGTTAAAACTTTTATCGTTGAGTAGAATTTGAGAGAAAGATTTTTTTATATATATTTGTAGGAAAAGAATAATTTTCGCACATCTCTTTTTTTTTTTTTTTTTTGGTCTTTAATTCAAATAAAGAAAAATAAAAATAAAGAAAAAAAAATAACAGTATGAAGAAAGAGAAAATTGTTGAGAAAAACAGAAAATTTATTAAAAGAAGTGGTCTTAACAGGTTAAAATTGTTGGCCAAACAATGATAAAGATAAAGATAATGAACATTAAAAATCTAAAGATGCCCAAAGATTCGAGGAGCCATTGTTTTCCGGACCGTTGGTATCTCGTTGTGAACAATGACAAATATGCCATTCGAGGTAGTATAATCTAGGGGTAGGTCGAGTCATTTAGCGAAATATTCGGCGGGAGACCATGCACATGAAAGCTATATGAAATTCAGAGCCAAAGAAATTGTTTTTTTTTTTTTTTTTTTTAAACAAAAATATTATCTATATTAAGAGTAAGAAGGTGGGCTTAGCATCATAATGAGTTAGCAATATTGTGGTTTAAATTTGCCATTGATGATAATCGAATCTAAGACCTCTTACTTATAATCCAAAGAAATTATTGTTAAAGTTTAGGTTGTAAACAATGACTTGTACGTATACAATTATCATTTAATGATTATATATATATATAATTCATTTAAATATATATAAATTATGAAATTATATGTGATTGTGGACATTGTTTTATTTATTTTTTTTAACAAACGATATTACCTACACTAAAAGAGAGAGGATAGGCTTAGCCACATAATGGGCTAGCAATAATATGGTTCAAATTCGTTTTTGGTAATAATCAAGCCTAAGACCTCTCACTTACAAGTGAAGAGGAATATCACTAGGTCGTAATACTAAGTCGTCATTGTATTAAATACATATAAATATTGTGATCATGCCCCTGATAAGAATATAAATAAAAGCACGATAAAGTAAGAAAACACACATCAAAATTCACCGATTTTTATCTACGCTTGCCACACCCTCTCTCACAATTTCTCTATAATTCTCCCGTTAAAAGGCCCTACAAGAACGTGCACATTTTTTTTTAATTAATTAATTTAATTTAGATGAAGTGAATGTGACACGCAAGAATACAAAGAAGAAGGGTCCAAGTCAAATGGTCAATCGCAAGAAATTGTGGGTAATCCACCGCTCATGGGGTTGGCCTAATTATACGGAATGGAGACAGCCAAGGTGTAATCGGTCTTCATCTTTGACTCATGACTTCTTGCAAATTCAACTTTGCCATTACTCTCTATATACAGTAAATGGACACAATTACGTGATTCTTAGAATTCATAAGGAATGGATCCGACAAGAATCTTAGTTCTAGAATGGTATCTCTATTTATTGCCATGGTTTAATTAACTATTTGTTGAAGAGGAAAATAATTTAGAGAGAATGAGATAATTTATTAGAGAATTTTTTTTATTGGGTATAGACAAACCGTTAAAACAGTAGCAACCACATATACTATTCTCAATCAACAAGGGCAAAATGTAATATGAGTTTATGTAGCTCTTGGTCAAACAACATCTTCTGTGTCTTAGGTGGTGACTACTTTATAGGAAAGGAGAGCAATGGATTATACTATTGTGGTAGCTGAAACTGCGAACTCTCCCGCTACATTACAATACCTTACTTCTTATACAAGAGCAGCTCTGGTTGAATATTTATGTATTGTGAACAACACGCTTCAATCATTTATGACGATATCTCCAAACAAGTGCAAGCGTATCAACAAATATCTCTTCTATTACGGAGACCACCGGGCTGCGAAGCTTATCTGGGAGATGTTTACATTCATGCCTTTTGGAAAGAGCTGCTATAGTGTTGTGACTATTCTAGTAAATTACACAAATAACCTTAGTTCAATAGGGAGAATCAATTGCCTAATTAACTGAGAAATCAATGGTCTAACGGTTATAACAGTTACACTAATTAATGGATAGACATAAGTGTCCTACAAAACTATTGTTTTTTTTTTTTTTTTTTTTACAGTGTAATTCATCTATAGGTGGCGAGTTCGATAGATAGTTAGGATTGATACATTAGGTGGCTTAATCCAAATTATTTTACCATGGTGAAATTCTATTGTATTGGCTATTTGTATGGGAGTTATGGCGTATACGTCCTCTGTATATTAATTTAATGTAACAAACATTTTATACGTAATGGTTAGAATTAGATAGGTCATAGGTCCATAATTTGATTCGCTTTAATGTAACACCAAAAAGATAAATATAATTGAGGGGTTAGGGAGGAGAACAAATCAAGAAGAACGAATGAAATTAAAATCGCAAAAGTGAAAATAATTTAAATAGTTTTTAATTTTAACTTTCTTTTTTGGATTTTTCTATATAATTTTTTTCCTTCTATCTCAACTACAAATTTATAATTAAAAATTAAAATTTAAGTGTTTACCAAACTGACTATTAATATGTACTTTTAAGGGTGCTTTTGTTTGCTTTCACCGGTCTTCACTGGACTAGATTAGACTCAGTAACAATGTAGTCCCATGTTTGTTACCCATAAGAACTAGCTTTAATTGGATTAGAAGAGATTCACCTTGACTAAGTGTCTCGTTTTCCTACTCCGACAAGTCCAAGACCCTTTCTCTGCCTTTTTTCGCCTTGTCATCAGCGGCTTTGCCAAGCCTTTGTAGGTTATTGGGTAGTTCATGGGACCCAACTAGCGATCCCCGAATGGGCACCACAGTCATCTCCGTTGATGACCCAGATTCCTCTGTCGCCGATAACAATAGCCTCGACTGATCAGTTGTCATCCACCATTCCTTGACCCAAGCCTTGAAGAATTTCAACGAGATTCGATTTTTCCAGATCGAGCTTCCTAGCGACGAGCTAGGCATCAACGATAATGTTTTGGTCAAGTGGAAGACCGATTTCGATTTCAACTGAATTTTGTGATTGTTTTTGTTTTGTGATATGGAAGTTGTGGAATTTGGAGCTTTGATTAATTGAAATGAATGATTAGTGAGCTAACTTAGTCTAGTCTATGCTACTTCAACTTAGTCTCTTAAGCTAATCTAATCCGAAATATTCCGTCACTACAAACCCACCCTAACAAATAATAATCCACTCCTCCAATCCAATCCAACCCAAAGCAATAATTGAGTCCAATCTGACGTCTCAAATGAAACTTATAAAAGTAAAAGTTTGATTTGTAGAATGACACAAAAACCAGTGACTGTTAGTAATTTCACGAACAAAACAAGAGCCTTATCTGAAATGCATGCAAGGTCAATGTCGTCTATCTAAAATTATGCACAACGTCCAGGATCTGGTAGCTCCCCACACGATCCTTGAAAGAGATAAAGGGAATAGCGTTAATTTGGTAGTCACATGCACGCAAGCCACGGCGTTGTCGCTTCAGGAGAAGAACTCACCCAGATACCACCCCCAGTGAGCCAGTCAATACCTAATCTCTTTTATTTTAAATCTTTTAGTCCATTTGTTACATGACTTAAGAGAGTGATGAGCTTCCTCTTAACTTTTGCTGGGTTGAGAGTGTTTGTTTTTCATTTTTAGCCATTGGGTCATGCTTTTTAGCTTCCTTATCCATTTCATTTTCTTTATAACGTTGTTTACGTGTAAGATGCGCGTCACATAAATTATCTCTCGCTTTCAAGACTCTTCTTGGAGCTGTAATATTTTTAAGATTAAGGTATTTGTCGGTTTTCCTCTAAACTTGTATAGAGGTGTCAATTTATATGCACTGAACTATAATTTTAGCCGATTAACTCTTGAACTTTTATAATTAGCCAATTTCCCCTCTAAACTTTTATAAATAGCCAATTTTGCCCCCTAGTGTTAGATTTTAAAACTTTCATCCATCCAAATTTTCATTCTTTTTATCCCATACAATTGTTATACTGTTGTCTACGTAATCAAAATGGGTAAAAAATTAGATGAAAATTTTAAAATCTAACGTCAGGGGGGAAATTGACTATTTATAAAAGTTCAGAGGGATAATCCGCTAAAATTAAAGTTCAGAGAAAAATTGACACTCTATACAAATTTAAGGAGACAAATCGACAAATATGTCCTTTAATATTTTTCTAAAAAATTAGAAAAATAGAATTTCAGTGTTTGATGAAAAGTTAATGCAACAAGTTTTGTGAAAACATTAAAGACTTCAAAGTATATTAACGTAAATTCGTTTAAAATATATATACTTTTACATTCTTTTTTTCGATTTAAGATTCTTTTTTACGTAAATCCAATAACGTAAAGAATGATATTTTATTAGATGACGAAAATAAATAATTCTTGTATACTTTGATGTAGATTTAGTCCCTAGGTATTTTTCTCCTAACAACTATCTAATCCAATTAACTAAAGCTATCGTTCAAATACAAACCAAGTGAAAATTGAAAGTGAGCAAGGAAAGTCTAGCGAATCCAGTGCATGACCTGCACGTGACACTATTTCCATCTGAGTTAATTCTCTTTATATATATATGTTTTTGGGAAATGCCAAAGCAATTAGTTAACAGAGAATCTAAATAGAAACGCGAGCGGCAACGAACTCATACACACGTGGCAGTATAATAGCCGTCCATCAAGAAAAGAACCCCCCGATCTTGCCTCGGTAAGAAAGTTCGCGCCACTTTCCTTCTAAAAATACCGCGCTCCTCTCCCGCTCGCGGCGATATTTTAAAACTACCCCCACTTTCTCGCCGCGGACTAAATTGAAACCAGGAGAAGCCTCGGGGGCCGCTTCGACCCAAGAGTGGGTCCAAATCGTGCTACACGGCCACGCGGCAACTCGACAATGAGTCGTAAATAAAAATCTAAATCTCACGAGAAACTCAGTTGAACCACTCAAGAAACTCATTTATCAAATGTTTTTTTTAATCAACGTGTTTGTTGTTTCATTAGTTATGATTTTTCTTACAATGAATTGTCAGCGGAAGTTTTTGAGGATCATCCATC